>NC_133579.1:10277645-10527868 GCF_964106895.1 Numenius arquata
TGACAGACGCCAAGTCAATTTTGTTGAGTGCACAGACAACAAAAATCTGACCCATACAGTTCCCAAACTGTATAATATGCAACTATACATCCAGCATTCATATTCAGCTGCTTTTACTGAAAAGCAGTTAAAAAAAAAAATCTTTTATTTTCATCCCTTCCAGTAATTTTAAAAAGGTTGCTATTTTAAAAACTATTTTGTTGATTTGTTACTTTATTTTATTTCTACTGATCCATAACACACATGAGATGGCATTTTGCTGAGGGCGATTATTCTTATTTTACAGGGCAACGGATGACATTGTGTCCTGGCACAAAACCTGTCCTTTGTGCCAGAGGATATCAGTCACATGAATTGTTAAAAAAAACAAAACATGAACACGGTTTAGTCGAGGTGCTGAAGTACACAAATTTAACAGCACCTTTCCAAAAGCAAAGGTTGAATTTAAAAACCTTTAAGAGAAAAAAGCCACAACAGAGTCCATTGGAAAAGGTGTAAATTTAAAATACTGAGCAGTGAGAGAGAAAGAACAGTAATCAAAGATGCACGGATTTCTGTTCCACTGAGGATGTTGGAGACAAGACAACCTCTTTGCTAAAAGAGAACAAAACATGTAGTACAGAGAAAAAGCTAAACCAGATATTTGTGGTGATGTTTACCGTAAAAGGGTAAAAATGTTTTCCAGGTAAAATAAGAGTTTGGCATTAAAAGAAAATGTGTTGTTACGTAGCAGCTTCAAAAGGTGGCTCATGGCTTGTATCTACTGATGTGACCCAGAAGAAATATGAAATAGGAAGAGGCAGCAAGATGTTTTTGAAACTGCTTGAAAATGAAAACAATGTTAAAGAAAATAGCAGGGATTGAGCAATTTTCATTTTTGTTTCAAGTCTGTGTTCTGCCAAAGTCACTTAAATATCAGGAAGTGTCTGCAGCGCACAGCTGTTTATCAAAGTAAAATAGGTAAAGAGGTAGCCCAAGGGTTGTGGGACATTTAAAAGACAGCAATGATTGGAAGAATAGTGCAATGCAAAACCTAATTTGACAACAACCAATGTTTGAATTTAAAATAAAAACAAAACCACCACCAACAGCAGGTTCTGGAATGGCTCCAGATAGATTTAGATAGATTAAGGTTGGGGCTCCAGACAGAATCTGCTCAAATTGACTGTTGCAAAAAAAACCCATGCAGCCCCTGAAATGGGGAGGCTGTGAATGCGAATAATCCTTTGGGGTGTAAGGACCTAGAAGTTAATGGAAATACCACAGTTTACTTGGCAATAGGGGGAAAAAACCCTACATACAGAAAACAATTCTCAAAAATAATTTTAAAAGAACGTTCTTAGAAAAAAAATAGATGTATGCCTACCTTCATTAACAATGAAGATTTTATTAGCTTTAAAAATACCACCACCAAAAGAAACCTCTCTACTATTGATGGAAGAGCCATGCCACCCAACATGTCCAATTTTGTTAGCTATTATGCAATAAATTAAGGAATTACTCCTACAGACAGCATCAGGAGAAAGCACTTAATATTAAATGGTCCTCATGCCTCTCCTCAGAAGAGATTTCCTAAGGAAGGAGCTGCTAATAATAATTAGACCATCTGCCACATTACTTCGTTAACAAAAAGACATGAAAATCTGTTGGAGTTCTCAGTCCAGGCAAGTTCAGTATTATTTTTACTGGTTCTCCAGTGCCCAGCTGCGTACAGCACTCCACAGACCAGTAAGAAATGGCAGGTTGCTGCTCAAGGAGCTGACAGCCCGATTTAAACACGATGCACCACCATACAACAAATGGGACCAGAAAGCTTTTTTGAAAAAGGGCTACCAGAACCTTAAAAAAAAAAAAAAAAGATAAATACTTTCACTAGCTACCTAATTACATCTTACATAGATACACATGTAGTCTGAAGAATCTGCTGCTACAGTTGCCTTTTTTTTTATCACAGGGAATTAGCTACAGAAATGCATTTTGGGGTTGAAGGTGAAGATAGTGGTGTAAAAAAAAAGACATTTAGGAAAAAAAATACCTGTTGTCTAATGCATATATGAGCTGGGAAGATATTCCAGCCAGAGCTAATGGAAATTAGCTTGTGAAAGAGATGACTAGGCAGAAGGCAATTAGGGAGGATAAAGCTGTAGAACGGAACCTCCAGGATAAACTTTGAACCTCAGGCGTGGATGGTGATCCCAGTGCTACACAACAGGGTGGGAAGCTGTGTAATTGATAAAAGCAAGAAGGTAATAAATAAATCAAGAGATGAAACAGTATTGTACCTGAGGGAAAAAAACCCCAATGTAGTAGGAGAACAATGTCCACAGGGCAGAATATAACACCAGTGTGAGGAAGACAAGAGGCTGAGCTTATTGAAGTGATGCTGAAGGGAGAGACAGGCAAGTTGCAGAGGAATTTCAAATTAGCTGCATTTAGCAGCTCAGTTGTCAGAAGGGAAGTAATCATGTGCGATTTCCCATCCCTGGAGGTGTTTAAGGCCAGGCTGGATGGGGCTTTGAGCAACCCACTCTAGTGGGAGGTGTCCCTACGCATGGCAGGGGGGCTGGAACTCGATCTTTAAGGTCCCTTCCAACCTGAACCATTCTATGATTCTGTACTTTGAGGATAATTATGTTAAAGGCCTTAAAACTGAAAATCCTTAGAAAAGAATTTTGAAGTAGGAGGCATCAGGACAGAAACCTAAAGGATGGAGATAATTACTCAAAATCTGATGAGTATTAGTTACTACATACATGATATCACATGTATAAGAAACATGCTAAGGTTTTATTTTAATGAGCCACTGCGTTTAGTCAGTATAAATACAGTACTCCCCTCTTCCTTTTTCCTACCAAATAGGCTGCAACAAAAAATGAAAAAAAAAAATCTGTAGTATGCTTGGTTTACTTTTTACTGCTTCAATACCTTTCCTCCAGTTGCCTCAAATTCTTGCAAGAGAATAAAAGCTTGCAACAGCATACTATTTTTCCAAACTTTTTTCACACTCTGATTAGTTTTTTCACAGCTGTTTTGGAAGACTGACTTTAAAGATGCAGATACCTTTAGCATGAGTTAAGGGCTGCCTCCAAAGGCACCAGAGCAGATTAACACTGTATACTATAAATGCCTGTCATCTGTTCTGCAGCAGTTTTAGGGAAACCTCCCCTATATGTATATCCTCAATGCCACAAGTGAAGAAGTTTTATTAGAAGACCATGAAAAAGACTGAGCTGCAGCACGTGCAACTCCTTGCCTTTCAAACCTTCAGCTTTAAACCCAAAGAAGTTTTCAGGACTCTAGAGGTAGACAACTTTCTTCTAATGCCTTCAAAAGCACAGACTCATCCCAACTGTGGCAGCAGAAAGCTTCCAGAGCCAAACACACAAAGGCCTTGCCCTGTAGGGTAGTGAGACAGGTAAGACGGTAAAACGTACAGGTGGGAGCCTGGACATTCACCTGGGCCTGGCAGAGAGCCTGTAGCTGCTGCTCAGTCCTCAGATGCGATCAAATGACCACAGTGAAAAATACTCTTTCAAGGATCATATTCCAAAGCTTCTCAGGCTGCACAGAAACCTCCTATTTTTCAGCAGTGATTTAGACTCATCCTCCTCTCTTGTTTATAGTGTAGAGACAGGAAGAATATCCCTTTTCTCCTGCATGGGTTCTGCTATCTCGGTGTGAAGAGGCCAAAAAAAGCTCAAAAAAGCCAGCAGTGGGTGGAGTGATTCTGTTTTCATACCGTCTGTTGTGCAACAGCACCATCCAGCTGTCAAACAAAAAAAATAATGAAACGTTAATGCCACTATCCAGATTCGGTCCTTGTACCACAATCAAAATGAAGTAGTACATCTATTAACAGAAAGAAAACCCACAGGTCTTCTCCCTGCTTCTGAATTAATTATATTGGTCCACTGTGTTATGTTTTCTGGTTTCTGTGCTTTAGCACAACTAAGAATTCAACCCAGTTTGTTTGTGCCCAGTAAGACTGGCAAGCTACGACTTACCTCTGTGCTTCAGTGAAGAGTGGAACATAAGCTCCCAGGTATGAGGAAAAGACCATTATCTTTGGCTCCCAACCAAAGACAGTTAATCATACTACAAAAATTAATGGAAAAACCTCAACCATTTCATATACATAAGAGCCTGTGTTTTAGCTATCAACTAACCACTCTTCAGCTTCAGTAGCGAAAGCAAGAACAGCAAACTCCAGTGGGGGGGGGGGGGGGGGAAACGATGAAAACTCAGACTTAACTAATGGATTACTCTTGGGAGGCATTATGACCTGAAGAAGAAAACTTCTTGCTTTCCAAGATTTTCATAAAGTCGTGCTCTTTAACAGTAACTAAGGCATATGCAATGGAAATGAATAAATATCATTCCCCAGAAGAGATGACTGATTATCTGAATTAAATCCACAAGTTCAACGTTTAAATTGCCCTCAGCTCTTCACAAAACTCAGTTTTGTTGTAACACTCACCGGGAGCTTACCATGTGTGTCCACCGATGATCAGGAAGTCTAATATTAGAATACTGTTCTTGCATTACATATGCTTTAGCCTGTCCTGTGATCCCACATTCTTACATTGTTTGACACTTGAAAGCAGGGAATGCATCTCCTTTTCTGACTTCCTGAAGTCCAGTACTGGTTCTTTACAGACAATTTACAAAGCTGTACAAGCTATCTATTAACGTCTACAGATAACTCAGTCATCCTTTAAAAGAAAAGCAGTCACAGCTTTCCAAGTACATATTGGCAGGGAAAAAAAGACACAAATGCAACAATTAACCTAGCAGAAAGGGCATTTCAACACTCAAAACTTGAAAGGAAAACCTAGGATAAATGAGATGACTTTAAGGAACTTAAGCTTATGCAAGGAAGAATCAACATAATCACATCAAGAGGAGATGCTGCTTTTCTTGCACAGAACTAAAACATACAGCAGATTTTAACGTAAACCCAGAATATAAGAGCACAGCAAGAGGAAAACAAGCGCTAGAATAGTAGCCAAAGCCATAGGAGCAAAGAACATGCCCAAAGATACAGCAAAGGTGCCAAATGACAAACCTGTGCCAAGTGGGAGAGAAGGTGCCCTTAGACAAGCAAGACAACAAAACCAGAAGAGTCCAGAGAGACATAGCCCTGACGAAAAGGGGACAATCAGGTCCCCAAAAACTGCAGATGAACAAGAAGATCAAACAGAGGCATGGCCAATGAGGAAGCAGTACAGCTAAGTTTGACTAGTGACAGCAAGTTCTCCCCTCACTAAGACAAGGAGAACAGAGAACACAAGACCTTCAAGAGGAGTTGAAGTAGAACATCATTGGAGGACTTCATTAGATCAGAGACAGAACAAAGTTACTAAGAAAAAAAAAAATGTTGGAATGAACAGACCAAAATGAGTAAAAGAGAATTGGTGCCAAATGATGAGTTTGAATGCCAAAAAAAAAAAAAGAGACTGGTATTTAGGGTACTGGAAGAAGGTGGTGGGCAAGAAAAGAGCCTTTGAATCTAAAACATAAGTTTCTTCTCTGTTTCACAAAAAAAAAAAAAAGTCAGCAAAGCTTAAATTTAAAGTGCAGAGAAAGTAATTTAAAATAAAGAATGTGATGATCTTGATTGAAGAAAGCTTATTTCCCTTGCCAGGAACTGACTAGAGAACTTGTGACATGGCTTGGAGGCTGCACAGCTACGCTTAGAGAACTGCATACTCAAAAGGCAGGGTTACACACTCATTCCCGTAACAGAAAGGGTATGATCAATCCATTCCAAAACGCAGATGTATAAGTAGAACAGACAGAAAGAAGAGGAGGAGGAAACGCAGACCTCCATTAGTTACTAGTCAGGTCAAATAACAAGGGGAAAGGTGGAAACAGCATAAAAATCTCACTAAGCGTAGAAATAGGCCTCCAGTGGAAAGAAAGAAGGCAAGCCAGACAGAAGGAGAAACAGGAAGCCATGAAGTCTTTCCAAAACAGTCTAAATAGAGAGACAACACTTTTACACCATCCTCCATGAGGTCAGCCAGAGTTCTGCCAACTTGATCGCAGCAAGTCCTAAAGGATTTCACATGGAACTTGAGCTCATGACAGTGTGTTTTCTGTTTCACCACTGGGTGCAGGCTTTTAAGCCAGGACACCTGAAGGTACTAAAGGTAAGAAAACAGTGTTTCTACTAGACAGCAACCCATTTACACTTAATAGTTGTTCATTTTAGTTAAGGAATCAATCTTACTTAAGATTAGAGTAGCTGGTCAAACTGAGCTTTGTAGTCTTCTATGAGTAAGCATTTCCAAACCCAGGGCTTCAGCTGTCCAGAGAGTCTTAGCTAGATGTACTATAGTTAAACCTGCCATGTCACTCAGAGTATATGTTTACATGTCTACAAGTCCCTCTGCCTCCCCGCCAGCAAAGTATCTATTTACTATCCACAGAAAGTACTACACAGTGCAGATCCGAGGAGTTCAGTTCTATCTTCATCAACCTCTCTAACTTTGTAACAAGCAAAGCTTGTGGACCTGATTTATTGCAAGCGCCTGCTGTCACTGATGCGTGCAACAGCAGACCTAATGACAAAGCTTGTTGGAACTGGGATTTCAGTTCATGAACAGTCTTACTTAAACCAGGAACAGAGAATACAACTCACATGAAAATAGTGATAAGATCACACATGATAAATCCAGAATATTAGACAGAATACCTGGATACAAGAAACATGTTGGACATACCAGCCTCTCAACCTTCTCCATCCTTAGATCTACCCTGCAACACTCACCAGCCCCCTCTTTTCAAACAAACTTTCTGAGAGAGTCCCATTAATTTTATATTCAGCTTTTCACAGCAAATTAGTTTTTACTTCCCAAGTGTCTAGACACAAGCTGTGTTGATACCCATGTCTTCCAGCGAGAAGCCACGTTCCCAGGACATGGAATATGAATAAAACAAAGAAGTTCTATTCTAGAAAGCTCACACATTTCAAAATTTAAGAACTTATTTTAATCCAAGATATGGCAACTGTAAAGTCCAGTTCACAGAAGGGCAAGTTGCTGCCGTTAAGTCCTCATATGTACAGTGAAAACAGTCAGTCAGTGCAAGTTTCTAGTTAGTAGGGCTTCCCCATTGATTCCAATATTTTCTTTCTTTCTTCTGCTGTGGGCATCTCTGGTTTCACACCATTTCTTTTCCTTTGCATCATAATGTCATGCTGAAAATAGAAGAAAGTGACCATGAGAACACAGATTTCTCAGAAGTCTCTGCCCCTGACCTCCAAGTGAATGAGTTTCTTTAATAGAAGTACTCTTTATATATCAAGGGTCAGATACTCTGATTAGCAGATAATTAAATGTACTAGTATTCAATTGACGACATCTGATAGTTTACCTTGCTGCTTCAGAAGACACTGAGATCACATTAGTCTTGTATAGTGTAATGGGAATACTGTACAATTGTCTAAGTATTTTTTGGTAGTTTGCACAATTATTTAAAGACTAAGCTAAAAGTTTCTTTACTACTACAGCATAAGGAAAGAAAACAGCAGAGAACAGTTTAATTGCACACAGTTCCTCATGATACTTTCCTACCACAACTGAGAAGGAAACAGGGACACCACCAAATAAGAATGAACTTTTAGAATCATAGAATGGTTCAGGTTGGAAGGGATCTTAAAGATCACCTAGTTCCAAACCCCCTGCCATGGGCAAGGACACCTCCCACTAGACCAGGTTGGTCAAAGCCCCATCCAGCCTGGTCTTGAATACTTCCAGGGATGGGGCACCCACAACTTCTCTGGGCGAGTTTTATCTTAGGTTAAAGTAAACAAGACCCAAACCAATGGAAACACAGATGAACTTAACTCAGAATTTTTTCATTATATCCATTTAAAACAAGATTTCTAGAAATATCTGACTCAAATTCAGAGGGAAACATATCAGGGACTGCAAGAACACTGACTCGCAATTTAAGAGGGTAAACTTAGGAGAACCAAGTGAAGTACTTTGATGTGCATCTGCTTAAGTCTTCCAGCAACACATACTGAGGCTACCTAGGCCTGCAAGTCACCATAAAAAACAGCAGCAGTCAGCACTAGCTAGGTCTGAAGAGTTCAGAAAGTAGTAACAAGTAATGTACTTCAAGCAAAGCATGGAGTAAAATTTAGAAAAATCTACTGCGCTTACCCAGAATTTTCTGCAGTTTTTGTACTTCAAAAAATAAGCAGTACACATATCCTTCTTATAATTGTTGTCGTCCATACATTTTCTAGAGGCATCCGTTTCCTTTAATAGGGAAAACATACTTCAGAGCTGAGGGAAGTTACTGTGCTCAGTGTCTAAAAATTCTAACAAGTCCCAGAATATCTATGAAGATAGGAGGCAGCTTCTCAGATGAAAGAATACTATCAAAGAGAGCAGAGGAACATCTATCACAAAGGATAATCAGTAATACCAAGCAATGACTTCATTTAGAGATAACAGACATTAGTACTCTTTAAACAGTAAGGCTAGAGTCCACAGAATACTTGTTTACAAAGATGCTTGGTATAACCCACAAAAGACACTTAAAAATCAACCAAGCTTGTCTAACCAGGATTTCAGGCTCTGGTTTTACAGACAGAAAATTCAAGAGATTCCTATCAGTTTTACTAGTCCTATTTATGAAGAATTACTGGTTGTAATTTCACATTTAGTGTAACAGATGATTTTGAGCTTTTCCCATCTTCAGACTCTTTAAGAAGCTTTTCATACAAAATGCCAACGCAAGAGTGCTATGCACAAAAAAAAAAAATCATCTAGAAATTGCATTATTTAGCTTCGAAATGTACAAAGAGAAATCCCGATTTGATCATCTTACCGCTACACATGGATTTATATCATGGTCTCTAAGCTGTTGTGCATGCCTGGACATTCTAGACACTCGTACCTTGGCTAGAAACAGAAAAGAAACAGGTTAAGCATCTATTTTAATAGCAACTTGGGATTAAGTCTGAACTGCAGCATGTAATAAAGACCTTCTAATACTGTACACAGTTTGGTTGTCCTAAAAAACAAAACCACAACAATAACATAGCATCACAAAGCTTCTTTCGCAAAATGGTATTTCAAAAGCACTAACAGCAAGATACTGAGGCAAGTTTAGCCTGACATCAGGACGGCTCACTCCCTGATAAATTCCTGCAGAGAACAGAGCCACCGTGGTGACTCTCATACCACCCTGTCATAGCACTGAGGAAGTGAACATGTCTAGGATAAACAGTTCCACAGAAGCTGTTCACAACCAACACACTCTAGACACTTCAATCAGTAGTGTGTGGGAGCAATGTACAAGTAAACTTTTCCGGATTTGTGCCTACTCCTTAGCCGGATTGCATCTGAATCTTCACTGAGCCTCCCCAGGTGGGAGAGCAGCTTGAATGACAGCTTGTGTATGACAGCTCGAATCACACTTTTCACCAGTTTAGTAGCTTGACAATGACTCTAGGAACTTTAAGCTTGAGAGACAACAGTTCAGTGCCAAGAACCTACACTGATCCAAGACGATGACATCAAGATGAACAGCAGACCCTCATTCCTTTTGCTACTTCCCATACATTGCCTCTGGCACACATATGGCCATGCAGGTATTTGTTCCAAACAAACACTACAGCTAACCAAAAATAAATTAATGTTGACCAGATGACTGTTTGAGCCAATGCAAGCAGAAACACAGGACTGAGGAAGAGAGCACTCTTTGCGGCAAACTAAAGTACAGCTGATGAAGGGAAGTGTGAAAGAACATCCTTGCTTGATCTTGCTGGGTATTTTTTTTTTCCCATAAAGACATTGCTACTAATCGTAAACTTAAACCTGTTTCTGTTCATGTTAGAGATTGATAACTGCTAGTTTGCAGTAAAAAGCCAGTTTTGCTTGATATCAGCAAACAAAAATCAAATCCTGTTCTTAGTAGCTTACAGACAGAAAACAGTATTTATTTTAGATGAAGGTTCTTCTTTGAGTAAGAGTAAGCTATTCTAGGCGAATAAGCCTTAGATTTTACATCCTGTGGAAGTATATTCTCCTGGTGCTTGGAGTATTTTTTGCATTCCACATGACTGTTTTCTGCAGATGGGCCTTTTAAAAAACAGCATCAGGAAACCTTTCCACTTACCTTTGAGAACTACCCAGTGTTTAAGTTAACTTTACAAGCTAGGCAAATGTTTGCTTTTTTGTGGGTGCAAGAGGATTTTTGATCAGACACCTCCAGCTCAAATGGAAACATAAGCATGTAGACAACAGCATCATCCAGACTTAAAGGAACGAGGTGGGGGGAAAGATGTAGAAGAAAACAAAAGCAGCATTTCACAATGCCTCATCTAAGTGAGTACCACAGACACAACGTTTTTAGAGGTTTCTTTGTGTCCACATTACAACTCTGCTTCATTGATATTGGGGGTGTAAGTACCACTTAAGCAGATGTGCCTCAAGGTGTATGGTATTAGACTGACTTCAGCCTTACCCTCTGAAATAGTATTCAGCCTTACTCTCTTTTTAAAGAGTCGTAGGATGTGTCATCAATGTTCATTATACAAACTGCAATTAACATTTTCAGTTTGATTACACTAGAGACCGCAACCGTGCCCAGCTTAAGGAACAGTGCACACAATGCATTAAATACCTACTTAATGAACAGGCAGTTCAGGTTCTCACAAAATCGCTTAGTAGGAAGTTGCTTAGTTTAGAGTAGGCAAATGCTTAAACATACTTAGCACTACCAAAGAGGTCCGACAGCTCCTGCGCGTGTTCCTCTCTCTCCCACTCTCCGAAGTACTTCGGGATTTGAAACATTATCGGCTGGAAGGGCAGGCAGGTCACACCGAAGCGCTGCTGCCCGGCTGAATGAGAGCTGAGGAAGAAGGGAGCTTCCCCACAAGTTTCACACAAGCACAGGCTGCCGGCCCTTCCAGCTCTCAGCATTACAGGTCTGAGCCCGACCACAACCAAAGGCTTGTCTGTTCCACGGTCCTTAATTACTCTCTAACACATCAGCAGTGGTAAGCTGTACCACGGAGAAATACGTTTGTTGCGAGCACTCTTTAACCCTAGGGCTTTTCCAGTTCATAAACCATCAGGGTATTTTTCTAGAGGCTGCCTCCCATTGAAAAGTGTTTGGGTTGTTTTTTTTCAAATGTACGTATACATACAACATTGTTAATTATGCTGCAGTACAGACCAGCTTATTAAACCTTAAACCCTGGAGGGAAGGCGGTATAAAAATCCGGCGGTTCTCGTATCGCTGTGACAGCGGGACGAGCCGGGGGCGGCAGCCGGCGGGTCCGGACGTTCGGCCACGGCCGAGCCGCCTCAGCCTCCAGAAGCGGGCTGGGGGGTAGGTCAGGTGCGGAGGGGGCGGGCAGGCCGCCACCGGGCCGGACAACGCCGGGGTCACGCCGGCGCCCGCCCGCCCTCCACCCGGCCCCTGCCTTCCCCTCACCGGCGGAGGAGCTCCGGCGTCCCCTTCTCCCCGCCTCACCTCTCGCGGGTAACGGCCGCCGCCCCAACGGCCGCCCGCCGGTGCCCAACGGCCGGCGCGCGCAGCCGCCTTCCCTCAGCACCACCTGCCGCCGGAGCGCGGTGCCCGGGCCCCACCGCACCACCGGGCCCCTCCAACCCCAGGCAGGGCTCCCACCCCCCCCGCCGCCGCCGCCGCCTCCCCGGACCTCCGGCCGGCGGGCGAAGGGTGAGCGGAGCCTTCCCTCCCCCGCCGAGAAAAGGGAAAGCGGCGCCCGGCCGCGGGCAAAGTGGGCGAGGGCAGCGCGGGTCGCCGGCGGCAGCACTCACCTCCGTCGCCGGCCGCGTCCGCGGGAGCCCGGGGCGGGAGAAGGGCAGCCCGTCTCCAATTCGAAAGACGTCAGCGGCTCGGGCAGCCCGCTTAAGTACGGGCGCAGCCTACCCCGCTCCCGGCCTCGCGGCTCCCCCCGGCCCAGCGCCGCCGCCGCCCACGCCCCGGCGGCGCTGAGTGGCAAGGCCGGGCCGCCAATGGCGGCGGCGGCGGGCCCGCCCCGGCCTTGAGCGGCGCTGCCTTCCACCAACGGGGCGGGCGGCGCGGGCGGCAGGCGCCGGCGGCGGGGCGCGGCCGCGGCCCTGACTGACGGGGGGAGGCGTCCAACCCGCGGTGCGTGTGGGCGGCGGGCGGTGTGGGCGCGGCGTGTGCGGCAGGCTGGGCTGCACCGCAGCGCATACACTACAATGGCTGCTGGAAAGACGGGAAAGCAAACAATTTCCAGGCCCGCCGCGTCCAGCCCGAAATATGGGGAAAAAATTACAGAAAAATCGGAGAACACTGTAAAGGGTGGAAACGGGGCGCAGAGGGGATGCTGAGGCTCCCGCGGTGAGTCTGCTGCGGGTTTGGGGGGCAGGCGCTGGGGTTTAGCAGGGAAATATCAGGGTTATTTAAATTATGAAGGGGGAGGAGGAGAAGGAGGGGGGAGAGGAGAGGGGAGCAGCGAGCAGTGAGGAAAAGTTTGTGTTAACCATCCCTGCCTTCCATCCCTCTCCCCCCCATCTCCCGCAGCCCCCCGCCGCCCCGCGTCGGACCCCCCCCCCCCCAACCCCCGAAGGGAAAAAGTAGGGGAGGGGAGGCGAGCGGTGCCCCCCCCACCTCCCCCTTCCCCTCCCTCGGAGGGAGAAAGAGATGATTTTCAGAGAGAAAAAAAAAAAAAAAAAAAAAAAAGCCCTCTCTCAGGAGTTTCCTCCACTCCTCCCCTCCCTCCCCGCGGCGCTATGTTGGTTCGCGAGCGAGCGGGCGAGGCAGCGGTCTGCCCGGGGGACGGCAGGAGGGCGCGGGGTGCCCGCCGCCGACCCCCGCGGCGGGCCGGGGCCGGGGCCGCGACGGCGGCGGCGCGGGGCAGGGGCAGGAGCGGGAGCGGGAGCTGCGCGGCCGCCCCCTCCCCTCCTCGCCTCTCCGGAGCCTGTGCTGTGAATGCAGTGACAGCGGCGAGAGCGGGCGAGAGGGAGCGGAAGACATTAGAGACCGCGGTGCCGAAAAATGAGGGAAAAAATTAATATAAATTCGCCCTCCGCCTCAAACCGGCCGAATTTCGCACAGAAATTTCCCCCGTGGACCCGGCTACCCGTGGGGTGTCCCCCGGACCTGGCGGCTGCGTCTTTGGGGGGATCCGGAGTGACTTTGGGGCACTCGACCCCCCTTTCCCGTCGTTTTTTGGACAAAAGTTTTTTTTTTCGTAATAAAGAAACGAATTTGCCTGCTCTCCCCCTCCGAGTGGCCCAGAAGCTTTTCCTTTCCCCATCGGTGTGTGTTTAGAGAAAAGTGTGAACCCAAGTAAGTGCCGAGTCGTGTTGCATTGGGGAGGGGGGTTTGCTAACTGAAAGCAGGAGAGATCCGGAGAGAGAGAGAGAGAGAGCAGGGACAGCTTGTTGTCAGTATCATAAACAACCAAAATGGAGGGAGAACTGAGGCATATAACAAAATAAAAATCAGAAAAAAATGCCAAAAAATACCTAAAAATCGGGGCTGCTCCCCCTTTTCTTCCTCAAGGTAACAGAATAGAACCCGTGTCTTCCCGAGACCGTTTTAAGGTTTCAGGGAGCAAGGAGTTAATATTTATTATTTTTTTTTTGTTGATGAATTCTTTGGGAAGGCAAAAGCCTCTTATAACTCGCCACCGACAATGAGAAAACGTGAAAATCCCTTTCAGGAGAGAGAGAGAGGTAGGGGGAGATGGTAGTGCAGAAAGTGCCTAACTTGGGGGTAATGTGGAGTGATCCTAGATAAGATAAATGCTGTATGTGCTGCTTTATAACTTCCTTTTTTAATGCTTTTTTGTATGTTTGGGGGGGGTTTGGAGATGGGGGCTCCTTTCTTTTCCTCTGTCTTTTTTTTTCTTTCCTTCTTTCTTTTTTTTTTTTTTTTTTTTTTTTTTCGGACCGGAATGTAATGCCTTTGTAGTGTCACTTTCCTGATCTAATTAGGATGTGTGAGGCAAAGAGTAAACCTTTCCGGTTTATAAAGTGCGTTTTCGTTGCCTTTGAATTTCAAGTTTTCCTGGTGGCTCCCTCCTCTCTTTTAAACTGGATTCTTCAGAGGAGTGTGGGGTTGAGGTAATGCTCCATAGGGAAAGCAGAGAGGGCTCAGGGGCAGGGCACCTCTCCTGCGGGTGGTTGCTGGTTTCCCTGGCACGTTCAGTTCACCTGTCTGTCTCCTACAAAGAATGTATTCTGCACTCTCCTCGTTTTATTTATATAAAATAATGATGCCTCATCTCGCCTCACGTTGAAGTTAATGCGAAAGTGCTGCTGATGTTGGTTCCACGTGGGATCAGGGACATAGCAGGGCATTTTAAAGAGACAGCTTCTCTTTTCCTAGGGTTATCATCACCTCTGCAGCACCTCTGCCTCTAGCAGAGGGATGGTTCGTTGTTGTTTTTTTTTAATGGAGAGGTATCAAATCGGCCCTGGGCTGATAATTTAAGGCAGGATAATGGGGGGAAACGTGCAGATTCGTTTGGATCAGAGCAATTCTTTTGTGTGTAGCAGGTCTTCAGGGGAGTTTTCTTGGTGTGTTAAGGAAAATGCTGTGTTTTGGAGAGCGTTTTTTGGAATGGGTGTTGCAGAAATGAAATAGTCTCAGGTTGTTTATTAAAACCTAGTGCTGTTCTGCTAGCTATGAATTCCCTGGGAGGAGACCTACGTGCATGGGGCAATTTCACAGACATTTTGTGAAAGTTGTGGAGTGCGTTATTTTTACTTTGAATACGTTCAGTTTTGTTGGGGACACCTGAGTTTGTTGACAAGTATTGTAGAGCTGCTTCTATACTTAAATCTTCTGAACAGTCCCAAAAGGTTTTGAAAGTAGTGAAAATAACTGTAGGTTTTAATTGGCCAAACTAGGGGCTTTTTACAAGTACACCTTAGCTGTGTAATTATAACATCACTTGGAAGAATTGCCTCTGGCTTTGTTTAAAAAAAAGAAAAACCATCTTAACTGCGGTCTAGTTTCATGTATATGTGTGCATGTGTGTGTGCATGCATGCTTTTAGCATGGGTTCTGGCTGATACAGTTTTTTGCTTAATTTTTAGCTTGTAAATGTTTAACTGTAATGATGTGAAATGCTCTGCTTGTCCCTATTACCTCCTGTGTATTTTAATTTTCAGTGAAATATCCCATTAAAAAAAATTAACATTGCCTCTTAACATGGCAATTTGATATCTTTATGAGGAGTTACAATGTTTCCTTTACACGTGCCTTGTTTTTGTAGTCTTTGTATTTAATTCTGGATTAAACATTGCATACAGGTATGTGGTTCTCGAGCGGGAATATGGAGTACTGAACTTGTAGGGAGGCTATTTCTGCAAATGTTTTCTTTGAACTTGTGGAAGTTGAGTATCAGTTGTGATACCCTCTGTGTTGAATAGCGCGTGTTCGTAAATGATGTGTACCTTCTCTGCAAGTGTGGCCAGAGGACCTGTTGCACAGTAGTTGTTGACTAGGGTAGTCTTGTGGTTAGAGATTTTGGAAGAAAGCTCAAAGTTTTTCAGAAACTCGCAATTGTAAAAATTAAATCACATTAACTACTCTTATGCTAGGAAAAAAGGCTCATTAAGGAAGAAAGATTAATCAGTTTGTGTAAAGGAGTGAAATTGAACATTTTTCCAAAACTGTCTTTTATGGCTTAGAGAGCTCTTTTATAGTTAGCAAGAATTCATACATCAAAGTTTCTTTCCAAATATTTCTTACACTGATCTCTTCTTTTTATTGACTGAAATAACATTATCCTGAAATGCATAGAGATTTGATAAATTAGTAACAGTACACCATGTGTTGGTGTTTTCAGTGTGCCAGGGTGGACAGATAGTAGTAGATGTACAGAACTAACTTTAATAAACTAGTATGTAAGAACTCTTCAAATACTGTGTCTGTGACCATCAGTATGAAGTGTTTAATGTGTTACTGCATTTTAACCTTATTAAGAGCTTTTAAATCATTAATATTGTAATGCTGAAAATAGGCATAGGCACTGGTAATAACAATATGAAAGCAGCACGTGTTGTGGAGTATGTTTCTTTACTTACAGTTATGTATTACAAAGTAAATTCAGTGTATCCAAGCATAGTACAAAATTCAGGACATAGGAGGAAGAGGAAAGGGTGTTCTCACAGAATTTGATACTTTTCTAAACTGGGTTTAATTTTAAGGTATAATCCAGCTGGTGGTAATAATAGCAGAAGATAAACGTTGTTTAGGATTGTTTTCTACAAACTTACCTACTCTTTTTGTAGAAAACTGAACTCTTCTTACAGGGATGATGTGGTGTTTAATAAAAATAGAAGTAACTTTCAAAGCTTCCTTACTTCCAAGAGTTAAGATAATCTTGTCTATTATATGTTGTTCTGGTTCTATACATTTTTTCAAGATTTTCTAAAATTAAAACACCTGAGGAAACAAATATTATGGGCTGTTGTTGGTGAAGTTACCCTACTTTCTGTAGGTAAACTGGGGAGCTGTAAATGTATTAGAATCGTTCTTAGATACTTATCAATCCTATTCAATAATGTTTAAAAGTTAATAACTACAGTACAACAGTACAGCAAATACAGGAATCTAAATTGACACGCATTCAGCTTTTCTTGAATGCTTAGTTCAAGTGTGTCTGTTGGTGTGTACTTTTCATTTAGTAATTATTCTGAAAAATGAGTTTCCCAATGTAGAACTTTGAGATTTAAATTAAGAAACTTTTTAAAAGTTTGTGTAATTCCAAAAGGCACCGCATACAAAGCGCAGCCACTTCTAATGGTCGTCCATCTCTGCAGCAGTCAGTCAAAATGGTGCCCTTAAGTCTCCTCTTTTCAGGGTAGTGCATGTGTTTTAAAATTAATGGGTTAAAGAGGGTACTGCTCATGTTCTAAATAAACCACTGTTTGTAACTGTTCAAGGTTATTTTGTTAAAAGAGGTGTTTTATTTCAGAATCTAAAATGTAAGCTTTTAAAATTTTCTATCTTATAGCCTCTTATATCTTTAAAACCGGTTTTTGTCAGCAAATACTTTTTGGGAGGGTTCTTGAACAAGTCTGTCTTTTTACTGAGGGGAGATATTCTGGAAAATGTGAAATATGTTAGAGCAATTACACCATTCTCAAATCAGTGTAGAGTTAAAAGGAGCTAGCAGCCACCAGCACCAAAGTGATAGAGCACTTGTTTTCAAGGAGATATTCTCCAAATATCTGCTACCAGTGAGAATTTAGCTTGCATTGCTTTTGAAAGAAACGTACAGCATCTATGCACTGAACTGTTAAGCATCTTTAACCAATTACCAAATGTTTAGGTAGCCTTAAAAAACTATTTAAAAATAATTCAAATATTAGAACAAAGTAACATTTTGTATTGATCAAATGGAAAATGTTTAAATTTCTGAAGTGTAGGGTGGTTTTTTTTTTTTCATTTATCTGACTATTTTGATAATAGAGAGTTGTGTATTTTTTCTGCTAATCGAAAAATCACATATAGAATTTAATTAAATTTATATTGATTTTTAAATTCTGCGAACTTATAACTTGGATGTAAAACATTGATTAATTCTCAATATAATCACTTATACAGCTGCCTATATTTTATTTTTGATTTTTCAAGGTATATGGTGACCCTTTATCTGAAATTTAATAGATTGCAGTAACTAATGCATTTTAAATGAACAGTTGTCCACCAAACATCAAATGTGAAAAATTCTAATTGCACACAAGTTATGAAAACCCAATACTGAACAGAACTGGTCACCATTACTGCAAGTTCAGTTTTATTTTGATTTAGATTGGCTTATTAAAGTATTTTTTGTCTCCTTCAGTATCAGTGTTCACCTGTTATTGTCTCATCTTAGAAGGACAAAGTAGCAGAAATCAATAGAACTAGAGGCTTTTTTTAAAAATTTTGACAAGATATAACATGCTTTTAAAAATAGCTATGTGATGACAGTTATAAAGGACAGGGCCTTCTCATAGGATATATTAAAATTGTTAATATTTAGATGAACCCTGTATGTCTTGTGAACAGTTACTGTAGGATCATGGCATTAAAATTAACCACCTTACATAGAGTTTTGAGATGACTGTGTAAGTACACATTTGACAGTGAGAGTGGGAGAGCTGAGATAGTGATTCTCATGTTGAAGTAATAAATCAATTTCTATTATAGCCTTCTTTGTAATAACTTCTGTCCCTTTCCTAAATCACTGTCTGTCCAGAGTGTAGAGATACCTTGTCAAATACGTTAGAATACATGGCCAGAGTGATGGGCTGTTTTACACATGCCCAACCCTGGCAGTTTTGACAGACTTACAAGGGGGCATGGAGGGAGTAGAATGTGGCCCAAGTGCATAATTTGATTTTAATTGTTTAAAGGAAAGGAAAGAATAAAAAAAAACCAGGGCTGAACTAGTATAAAACCAAAAAGTGAGATAGATAAAACAAATGAGTGTAGATAAGTGTGGCTGTAATACACAGAACAGTAACTCAAAACTCCAAAGTAGAATAGCTCAAATCAGCTTTGAGAAGTCAAGTATCAGGAGAGTAAAACCTAGAATTGCCATCAGATGCAATTAGGAAATAACTATGTAAAGGAACTTGGAAAAATGCAAAAAGTGTCTGTTACAGTAAACTGAATTGCTATAATCTTCTTTTGCACTTAATGTGCTAAATTCCTCTCTCAAAGGAGAATATCCCTAGAAATCAGATTAGAAAGTGTTTAAAGGGAATTATTTGTCAAAGTTGTTTTTTTTACTAAAGTTAGGATAACTAATAATCTCTTCCATATTGCTGAAATAGTAGGGGGGTTTTATATCATTTAAGCATGCAGATTGCACAAAGACTTACGTATTGTACAGGTAGTTTACCTGGTAGTCTGACACTGTGTATCACTAACTTCCATGCTAAAAGCTTTTCTTTATGGTTGTGGGTCACATTACACTTTGGAGACTGCCGAATCTGAAGTATTTCTCATGAAATAAGATGTAGAGGGTTGATTTTGTCTTATGCACATTTACTGTGAATTGCCTAGTAATCAAAAAAGCCAGGAGAATGTCAGAAAGCTTGTCTTCCCTCTTTGTTTATTGAGTATGTATTTGTATACTACAGGGTATCAGATTTACTAGTGCATGAGTTCTCTAGAAAGCCCTGCAAATCACCTGGTTCTGAATTAATGATATCTCATTACACTAAATGTTTGAACAGCAGAAAGACCCTGTGTATGCAAACCAGATTTTACTGTCCCCAGTGCTTGTCCGTTCTAATAAAGCTGTTTATTATGGGGTATCTGTATTTATCATGAATCATACATTTATATGTAATATAGATGCACACACACAAATGCACATGTCAAGGAAATACCTGGCTGTTTAGGGAGAACGTCATGTCTTTTGAATCAGTTGTGATATAAGAATATTTTTTTAAAAATAGACCTTTTTGAAGAAACGGCAGAAAGAGAGATTCTGGTAGCTTACTATTAAATTCAATCAAGCCTGTGGAGTCAGTAATAAAAAATTTACAAGTTTGTAAATGTTAAGTTTCTTCAAACTCATACTGTCACATGTGGAATTTTCATTTACACTAATTGTGCATTAACTACAGCTGCCTACATGCAAGGCTTAATAATACTGTATTTATTCCATGGAAATATAGATACAGTGTAAATATGTAAAAGTAGAAATTGCCTACAGCTGTTCTTATGTTTTTGTAAGATGATACACTACAAAGGTGTAAATTTATGGTGTTAGCTACCTGTTATCAGTTACTGGTGCTCTTCCCCTCCCAAGTACTTTAGGAGGAGTGAGCATTAAACTGAAATAAAACAAATGTAAAATCCTGTCAGGGTTTCGTGCACTGTTTAAAAGCTAAACATAGACATTGTTCAATCTTATTTTGTTCACTGGAAGTTATTGTGGTCAATACACGCATAATTTGTTTCATCTAAAACACTGGGAAACTGTGAAACCATGTAGCTTAGAGAAGAGCTTAGACATAGCTGATCACAATAAATGCCAATTAGTTTGAATCTGTAGATTATTTTTTTTCCTTTGTGACTTGACAGTTTTCTTTAATTCTTTTGAATACTGGGATTGTGTTTAGTCTAAACCACTTCTAATTATACCCTAGCAAAAACATATAGCTTATGGCTATATTTTAATCAGTTTCAGAAAAAGTAATAAAAATATTATTGCATCTGTCAAAGGATGGTGTTGCTACATGCTATTTTAAATGGTGTTTAAGTACAGTTATAAGCATACCAGTACAATGAAATCAGCTGTATTCCTGAACAACAAACTTACATTATTTGTTACTTAAAAAGTTACTGAGAATCATAATATGTTAATTATCCTAATTATTCAGGCTGGGTTTAATATGTGTTGAAATTGCTTTAAAAAGCATATATGAAATATTTATATCAAACTCATTTAATTTCTCATTACTTGTAAAATGTAATGTTTTCCCTGTTGTAATTTTAAAGGGTTTTTGTCTTAGCTGCACAAGTGTGCCCTTTTTCAAAGAGAGCATATGCTCTTCTCTGAGCCCAGCAGTTCTTTCACTTATTTAAAACTCTT
Source organism: Numenius arquata (assembly GCF_964106895.1). Classification (NCBI taxonomy): domain Eukaryota; kingdom Metazoa; phylum Chordata; class Aves; order Charadriiformes; family Scolopacidae; genus Numenius; species Numenius arquata. Next base: position 10,298,218 of record NC_133579.1, read on the forward strand.
TCATTCTCTCAAAATGAATTTGTGTCCCATTAAGTGTTGATATTGATCATTTTTGTACTACAGCAATTGTGCTGAGGAGCACTGTGGAATTAACTTGTGCTGATGATGCTACAAGGATAAAAATTCAGTGTAGAGTAACACGGGAAACTTAATCGTTGTAGTATTTGGATGATGGGAATTGTCCCAAACTATGTTAAACTTGCCTGTGAGGTAGAGATGTCAGCTTTTGCAGCCTTAGAGCATTAATCAAATATGTGGTATCACTATTTCTCATCAGAAATACTCAAACACACTCCTAGCATCAATTGCTGTAGAAGGCAAACAGAAATCCAGAATACACTTTCAGAAATGATAAAGTATGAAATAAGTTTCTTGGAAAAAATCTGCTTTTAGAGGTCTACACTGTAGTATAATACTATTTTACCTTTGAAAACTTGACCACTTCAGAATATTTGAAAACAAGTAAGTAAAGTCCATCTTGAGTAATACGTTTTGGTTTCTAGTACAGTTTTTATCTATGCATCATATAAAACAAACTTCCTCCTCTTCATTATACTTAAATATTTGTATTGAAAAGAAAGTGCATTTAAGCAGTTTTTAACTGTGTTAATTACTTGTGCAATTGATTGGAGTAGAAAGGTGCTTTGGTTTGGGGAGGTTGGGCATGTATTATTATTTTTTATTTTTCTGTATTTTGCCTAATAAAAATACTGAACATAAAAGAGACTGGATCTTTCATCAAGCCTTGCGTGAAAATGGAGGGGTGGTCAGGAAGGGGCTCTGATGACTTAAATCACTGCCCCTCAGTCTCTCAAAATATTTAAATCCTGCGAATTTGTGATTTCAGTCGCACAGTAATGCTGCAAACTCGAAACCAATAATATATTCAGTTATCTTGAGATGAACTCCACAGTTCTTCGTTAGGCAGACTGAATTCCCTAAAGGTTTTGTCTGAATAAGTACTTGAGTATTGTACTGTTTGTTTCAGTTTTCATCAGGAATCAAGCCATAGAAAGTCTCTCAAATCTGAGCAAACCCTCAAAGACTTCACAGATGCCCTAAACCTCCCTTATTCCTGTCATAGTTTTAGTTGTTAAACTGTGGTTGAAGGTCAAATAAGCCTTTCTGCTAAGCCTGCGACTTTTATCGTAAAGGAGGTGGTTTGATATTTGATGGTAGCTTTAGCATAAAGGTTTTATGTAGGAAGCTTAACAAAAAAGCTTAAAGGCAGACAGAAACATGCTGTCGGGTTGCAAGTGCTCTGTAACTGTTACGTGAAGTAGTACTTAAATTGCATTTGTTTCCTTGAGATAGTCAGGTTCATAGTTTGAAGAAGACAGAGTTTAACTGATTTGTTAATTCTTCCCAAATAAATGTAAAAATTTGCCACCGCTTTTGCTGCCCACGGTGTTCTGAGGATTATTCATCCATATCTATCTCTCTATATATGGATAAAAATAAATATAGATATTTATCTTCAAACTTTTGGTATCTTAGGCCGAGATCATAATGTATTTGTATCCCTCTTATGAATGAACTGTTACGTAGCAACTTTGTGAAATAATGATTTGATTTTGTGTTTGGGGATACATCTGAGAGAGCATGTAATCAAAAATACGTGTATTCCCCTCCTCGTGCATGGCAGAGCTCAGGCCTGAAGAGCAAGTGTTCTATCTTGTTGCTTTGGGTATTTTAGGACAGGTTACGTGGAGATAAAAAATTATTCTTTTTTTTCCTCTCCACTTGTTGCATTCATCAACTGTTTAGGAAGTCTCTTTCTTGGTATTTTTTGTGTATGTTGCAGTGGCTGGCAAAGTTATTAAATGACCTGAACTACAGAATTTGTGGATGGAACAGGGAGACTTTTTTCCTGTCTGATCTTGACCAGATTATTTGGAAGTTTCCTTGGCCTCTTCAACAGCGCTTTGCTATAAATCAAAACAAATTAAATTGAACAAACAGTCAATAAAAATGCGTGTCCCAGGTTCCTCTGGGAAAGCTTATTAAAATCCAGTTGGATGCTGACAGTTTTTTTCACTGTGACCTTCAAGATATTCAGCCTCTACTTCATGCTTTCCAAATATCATCATTTCCATCTATCAAACTCTAGGTAGTTCATTAGTAAATGAAGAGTGGTAACTGTATAGTATGTAATGCTGACATTTTAAGCCTGTCTCAGAATGAGAGTTATATGTTGAAGTTGAAATGCGTCTCAGGGATCGAGTGGTATTTCCCTATCTGATTGGGGTGGGGGTTTTTTTTAGTTTTTGTTGTTGTTGTTGTTTGGTTTTTTGTTGTTGTTGTTGTTTTGGTTTTTTGTGGGTTTTTTTGGTTTTTTTTTTTTTTTTTATTGTAACGTGCATTTGAGATTGTTTCAGGTGGCACTCATGACAAGGGATGATCTTTCAGGTTGTCAAGAATCAAGCTGTTCAGGGCTTTTTTCTTTTTTTTTTTTAATAGGTTAAAACCAGTATGTTTTTTTAGCATCATTCGGAAACTGGTGGTCATTGAGGGTACATCATGGAACAGTAGAGTCATGTGCTTCTCAGCAGGGGATGCTGCTTAATGATGGAACTGCAATGTCCTGAATGTGGAAGGAGCAGACCTGCAGTGAAGGACTGGTCTCTCTCTACGGTGTTAACAGGGAACTGCTTTACTCTGACTTTTACAAATTAATTAATTGGAGTAAGATCCTTCACTCACTGACATTTTAATTTTTTCCTGCACTATCAAAAATTCAGGATGATTTTTACAAGTCTGTCAACTTGAAAGGGCAATTAATGTAATCGCATATGAAGTTAGAGTGTTTGAAAAGGACAAAATTCCTTTTACTAAAGATCTTGGAAAAATGTTTAACCGTTTTGAAAGCAAAGAAAAATATTATACTAATCTGATGATATTTTTCAATCAAGTAAATAATACTTAGATGTTGTGGGAGATTGATTTAGCAATAGCTTGGATCTCTCAGTAAGGAAACGTTTGTTATAGTAATATATTTATGAAAATAATACATAATGTAAATTTAGAAGAATGTAGTTTTTGGTAACAAAACTGTCAGAACTTGATTAAAGGAAAAAAAAAATATACTGTCCATGTACATCCATAACTTATTTTTTTGAGGTGAAAAGGTTAGGTACCTAGACGTGCATAGGTAATGAGAGCTCTGCCATGATTATTTCTGGGAGCTGTACAAACACAAAACTCTTCTACTACATTCAGATAGTGCATGATAAAGTGCTTTCTAAAGTTAGTGAGTTTGTTGGTTTTGTGGGTTTGAATTCAGAATTAAAAGTGATACACGGAAAAGTGATACGGTACTGACTTAGTAGCACGCAGCATTTTAGCCCAGTGTTGGAAGTGTATCTTACAAAAGCTGAATGTAAATGTTACATGACCGTGGAGTTGACTTCCTAGTAATACGGACTGTACCTAGGAAAGCAAGTGTTTTGTTTTGTCGGAATTATTGTTTCCCTCTGGTGTGTTTACCTTTAATTGAATTCTGCTCTGTGATTATTTTTTTTGTGTTGTTATTTGCCCAAAATTGTGCTAATGCTTTTTCCTCCAAACAAATACAAATAGCATTGTACTCCTGCTGTGATTATTATGCATAACACCTCTGACTCAGCAGATCAAAAGTTATGTTTATTGGAAAACAGAATTAACATTTTATACTTTTTTTTAAGACCACTTAAAAATAGCTGTGTCAAAAAAAGATTATGCTTTTAACATACTAATCCACTAAGCCATCATACATCATGAATCATTCTGTAGGCAATGTTTTTATTCCAGGCAGCTATCTCTTACTGGAATCCATCTGAAAGGTTTCAGGTCATCACAGAAATATACCCATAAACTTGAATTCTTAAGGATAAAGTCTTCTTTAATAGAATGCATAATACGTGCATTATCAAATTGCAGCCTTTTTTCCAAGAATTTTTTTGTATGTCAGCATGGTCTGGCCTGCTTTAAGGCATTGTGGTTATTCGAGACAAATTGCTGATTAACAATGTCATATGCAAAAACTATTTCTCAGTATGGAGGGGTGCTGATTCCTAATTTTAATATAGAATATTATGTTGTGACAGCCAAATACCTCAACAGAATGCTCTACTGATTATGGGAAAGATAGAGTGAAGGAGGATGAGAATTTATGCCAGCTGGATTGGAGACTCCGAGATTCATCTGGACTAGTAGTTTCAATGGCTAATCTTGCCCCGTGTTCCTCTGCCACTCTGTTTCCTGAAGTTGTATTTTCCTCATTCAGGTTTTGTAATTGTATACTGTTGCTGCGTAGAGTCACACAAACATGGGAAACAGCTATTCTGACTTGGCAGAAAATTCTGCAAAGTGCAAAAAATACAACAGGAAAAATACAGTTCTGCCTTTTAACTTCAGGAATCTTAGATGTTACTTGTAAGAACAGTAGATATATGTGTCTGAAATTTGACTATAGGTTGACTGCCTCTGTTTACATCAGTGACTGAAATTTTTGTAGGTATTAAATACCAATACAAGGAATTTGCTTGCGCTGAGTTGAATTACAGAGCAAAGTTTGCTGAAACAGCTTAACAATAACCAGTTTCATTTAGTTTTACAGATGCTAATTCAGAATGGTACCACATGAGTGAAAAGTTTTCTTAGTTGTTACTACTTGATACTCTATTCTGGCTAGTTAGGGAGCTCTATTTAATGTTATCTGACAGATTAGAGTATTTAACTTGAAAATGTGCTGCTGCTCAACTGGTGAGCTGGGACATTGCCTACTGGCAAGAAGTCTCTACAGACCATTTTAAGGCAAGCTTGGCTGTACTTGAAACTAATAGAGTTAGGTAAGGTTTGACGCACTGCTTTCTTCTTTAGGCACACTAAAATACCTTTTGCAATTTGGGCCAATACATTTTTGAACTGGAGAACTGTGTGTCATATAATCTACAAGACTCCTTGGTTTTGGTGGCATTTTGGTGGCATTAGCCTTATACCTTGAAGTATGATTCTCTGAGGGTTTTGTTGTGCTGGTAGTCTATAATAAACACATATGACTAGATGTATGTCGATCACTTCCATGTACAACCGTCTGCCAGGAACAGTGTCATCATGAGACACAGGGAGAATAAGAGAAATAGTAAAATAAAACATCATAGGGCCTACACTGAGGATGCAGTGAGTCTAAAGAAGATTATCCTCACAGTGTTTTGCTGTAAGGCTGTGCACTGCTGGTATGTAATAGTGCTTCCTATGTAGTACCTATAGATTATTAACATGCTCTGGGCAATCCTGCTTCAGCAGGGGTGTTGGACTAGATGATCTTTATGGTCCCTTCCAACTCTAAAAAATTCAGTGAAATTCAGTGAAATTATGTTAATAAATAAAGTATTTTCAACAAGGAGTTTTATGTATCGGTAGACCGAAGCGCTGTATGGAAGTTACTATGCCAGTCTTTCATGTAAATTGTTTTTAAATAGCCTGTTGAATAAGGTGGTGTTCCAAACAGTCGCAGTTTAAAATCCTGATAAGGAAGGAATTGTGAAGTGTTTTGTTCCAAAGCTGTATACTGAATCATCCTGGCAGATAAGAGTTCTCAATTCTTCCAGGGCTGGATTTTCACTGAACAATTAGATGAAGTTACCTACATTTGATTCCTGAAGTTAGCCTAACTGGAGTGACAACAACAATGCTGAAAACCAATACATAAATCACTTTATGGGGCTGGGTTGTTTTTTACTAATGCAGTTAACATCTTCTTTGACTCTGGTTTAAATTAAAAAATAAATATATAACCAAACCAGCAAACACCTAGAGTTTTATGTGTGATTAGGATAGGGTATTACTCAATTTATATGTACGGCCAGTGCAGAAACAGAGAATGTCTCTAAATTCAGCAAGTGGTGTGTGTTGCTCTAAAGGCAGCAAGTGACTCATGTGACTGTCTTAGCAGCTGGGCAGCAAGATTAGAGAGCTACTACGTACACATTCCCTTTCCGAGGCGTCCGAGCTATTGCTAAATGAAGTTGTATTTACTGCCAACAACTGAATAACGGGCATCAGAAAATATAGTAAATAAATGTGTCATCAGGTTAGCGCAGTAGTTATTCCAGACAGTTGTTAAAGAAAAAAAACCCTAGCTTTTCCAAGATTCATGTTTAAAAGATTTTTATCCTTTTTTTCAAAGACTCTATCTTCGTATGAGATTACATGTTAATTGTCCCTTTCAGTTTGCAGATTTGCGAAAGTCATATTGAAATGGCTGTTTCTGACACTGCAGGAACAAAAATGAGAATGTTAGTGAGTGAAGAATCCTATTCCAAAGAACTCATTTATTTGTAAAAGTACTAAAAATATGCTTGTATCATGAAGTATTTTGATTTGAACTGAAATTGGCAAAGCGTATACTTCTTGGTCACTTGCTAATTTGAAGACTTATTCATGATGTTATTCCTCATGTATTTCCTAATTGTAAGAATTTGTGAAGTTTGTTCCAAATTGTCTTTAAGTTTTCCTGGCATGCCAGTATGGATTAGTGGAATACGTATTCTTTTTATTTTTTTTTTGTTTCCCTAACCTAATTTATTTTTTTTTTACTCACATACTTGCTTTTCTTAAGAGTATTGCTAAACATTTGTGAATGCTTTGTCCTTTACATATATATATTTACAATTACACGTTGATATTTCAACTGTTATTTATGGATTTAAACTCAAAAGTGTCACCGTGTCAAACATCTCTTTAGGACTAACCTCACAAGAACTCCTTTCGGTCTTGAGGACCGGAGGACGTATGCTCGACTGTTGCCACCAAGTAAATTGATACAGAAATCAAGAAGACATGAATATGAAGCTCCTTAGTGCTATTTTTAGTGTCAACTTTCAGACCATAATTATGTTTTAAAGATGAGAACATATTTACTGAAGAGGATCTTTTATATTTAAAAAGCCAAGACATACGAGAGGTCAAGCCCATGATAAATTCCTTATAGTAAAAGAAGACCAGAAGAGTGTGTGTTCCTCACCATCATTGCTGCCTCCCACTGCCCTCAAAAAGATTAAGCTGTTTGTTGCTGTTCTTCAGGTTTTCTGGATTTCTGCTTTCTCTCTTTTTCAGTCTAGTTTCCCATCTTGTTACTCTTTCACATTTTTGTGCAGTTTTCCTCAACAGCAGTTTTCATTTATATCTCTTGAGAAAAAATGGAGAGCATAAAATAAGGTTGTCCAGTTACAAGTTGTCAGTGCATCTGAAAACTATCTTCTTAAGGTGGACCATTATTTTAATAACACTTCAAAACACCTTGTTGATCTGGCCATTTTATTTTTGCATGTGTTTAGATTTCTTCCTGTCAAGTCTTTTATTGTGTAGCATTTTGAAATCTTTGATTTATAAGAAATGTTGTTTGTTTTTTGTTTTGATTCACCCTCCCCTGAATGTTTCATTACTAATTTTTTTTTTTTTTTTAATGTGGCATTTTCCCATACCAGATTGCTTTTCTACTCTTGCTTTCATCATTTTTCACTTACATAGAATCATAGAATAGTTAGAGTTGGAAGGGACCTTAAAGATCATCGAGTTCCAACCCCTTTGCCATGGGCAGGGACACCTCCCGCTAGACCAGGTTGCTCAAAGCCCCATCCAGCCTGGCCTTGAACACCTCCAGGGATGGGACATCCACAACTTCCCTGGGCAACCTCTTCAAGTGTCTCACCACCCTCACAGTAAAGAATTTCTTTCTGGTATCTAATCTAAATCTCTCCTCGTTCAGTTTAAAACCATTACCCCTTGTCCTATCGCTCCACTCCCTGATAAAGAGTTCCCTCCCTGTCTCTCCTGTAGGCTCCCTTCAGATATTGGAAGGCTGCTATGAGGTCTCCCTGGAGCCTTCTCTTCTCCAGGCTGAACAACCCCAGCTCTCTCAGCCTGTCTTCATAGGGGAGGTGCTCCATCCCTCTGATCATCTTCGTGGCCCTCCGCTGGACCCGTTCCAACAGGTCCATGTCCTTCCTGTGTTGAGGACTCCAAAGCTGGACACAGTACTCCATACATATTACACGTATAGTACACGTATTACTCATCAGTTGCAAAAGAGAAATACATGTTTTTATTTCTGCTCCGCTTGGTCTGATGGTACTCTGTGAAATAGGAGTACTCGGGAACAGAGGATACTTGTGCTGTTGGCAGGTAGTTTATAGATAAAGCACTAGCAGATCGTGGCTGAGGATATACCTGCGAAATACATTGTTCCTCTGACTACTTGAATGCTTCGGTGGATTCTTGTGTGCTGTCCTTAACACATTCCTTGAGATGAGCCATCAGAAGCGTCCATCTGCCAGCAGAGTTTGGGGTCCTGGGTCTCGCTGCCCTGTGTTGTGTGCCACCGTGGCTTCTTGGGCTCAGGCTTCTCAGCCCCCCCACCCCAGGGAAGAGCTCTGTCGTAGCGCAGGTTGTGTTGAGCTCCTTCCCTTTCTTCTGCAACATGCTCTGTTTGTTTAGAGCACCTTTTGCACAGCTGGAAGAATTATATAAATAAACAGCTGTCCTGAGAGGATGTTCGCGTGAACTCGGACTTTGGCTTGTTTGTTTGTTCCTTTTAGAATTACACCCAAAATTTCTTAGCCACTAATTTGTGCTGCTTCCCTGAACTGAAGAGGAAAGTATCTTCTCATGGATTCTAAGAAGGAAAGCTCTTAAGCTACCTCTAGCCAAAAATACAATATTTTCTTCAACAAATTTGATTTCCAAATGGCTAAGGAGAAAGAGCCCAGCAAGATCAGCCAAAAATATCCCCGTTTTGTGTGAGATGGCCTTTGTAAGCAGGCATAGTTTAAGAAAGGAATAGGAAAGAGGTTTGCTTGTTATAGTCCTCCTCCTCCTGCTCCCTCATGACATTCTGTTCTTAGGATGGGGAATTATCATGGTGTTTGCTTGTTAGGACAGTTAGAAAACCGTGGATATTTTGAAGGAAGTTGAGGTGCTGTTTTTGATGCTATTTCTGTCCTTCTGGTGAGAGTTTTGCAGTGTTACTGTGGTGGTGTGTGTCACCTGCCCAATATCCTTTCCTTTGACAGGAAGACCTACAACTAAGAAGAAAAAATGGTTTGGGGGAAGTTGGTAGCTCTTTTTTTTAAAAAAAAAAAAAAAAAGCTCAGCGTGTGCTCTCTGACAGCATTTCTTAGGGCTAGAGTTGCATACCTTTCACCGCTTTCCTTGCACTGGGGGAGGCCTGGCAAGTTGGCTCCAAATTTTAAGTTGATCAGAAGTGACTCTTCAGCTCTTCAGTTGCAGATGTGATCTTGGTATTTGGTTCTTTTAAGGAGTGACAAGCTTCCCGGCGATGAGAGAGAATTTCAGTAGCTGCCTTTGGAAAGAGAGAAAACTTGATTCTGGTATCCTCCGAAAAGCAAGCCTTCTGGGGCAAGCTGAAAAATAAAGCATGGGAAGGATCGGAGCCTAGATAACTGAAGCACTCTTCGCCAGTAACTATAGATACTGTGGGCTTTCACAGGAGAGCAGTGGACAGGAAGAATGTTTGTTTCTAAGCGCTGATGACCGGGTAAGAATAAATAGAACTAAGGGAGGCTTTCGGAGTTGTGTTGCTTTGTTCGTGTCTTTTAAAAAAAAAAAAAAAAGTAGCATCCATTTTTAGGATTCAGTGTACTAGAGGCTGAAAAGGAAAACACAGCAGGCATCTGTCCTTCCCCTGACAAACTTACAGTGTTACTCGAAGTAGGAGAACTGAGACACGCGGAAAGGAAAGGGGGAAAAAGCAGTTAAAGTGTTTGCGGCTGCAAATATGCACCCTGTTTAATTTTGTGTGTTAACAACAGTGGCTGACATTACCGTTTTTAAATAAAATAGTAAATTCAGCTGTCCCGCATTTACACAAAGCCAAGTTATGTTCCTCTCAGTCATTGCCATGGGCACTCCTGTGCTATCCTACTTTTCAGGCCGTGGATCAGTGAAGGCAGATACCCGGAGGGATGCTAGTTCTCAGAGCTGTAAGTATCCCGCAGATGGGAGTTCACAAGCCAGTTTGCTGGCTGGAAACTTATACATGGATCTTGACAATGGAACATATTTACACAGAGTTCTGGTATGCTCTTTAGCACGTTTGATGTTTTGCCTCAGGCTCTGGATACTTTGAGAAATCCTGCCCTACAGCCACAGTCCATACCTCGGTGAAATACCTAGCTGCATCTACCTTGTTTCTGACTCTTGTGATGGAGAGACGCTGCTTGTCCGACCTGCATCGTGAAGCTTGTCCTGTAAGCATCTCGATACCAAAGCAGGTGAGCCTGCAGTGCATGCACAGGATAAAACGCAGAGTGAGAATAAAGTAAATGGCTCTTGTGATTTTTTTTTTTCTGAGAGTTGTTTTTTTAAGAATCAAGTTTCTGTGGCATTTCTTGGGAGAACCTGTTTTGAGCGTACTGGGCTGAGTTTTTCAAAACCATTGTCTTCATAATCTGTTTGAACACGGGTTTCACTGCCTTCCACAGCAGCTGCAGGCACTAAGTATTTCTGCAAATCACTCCTTATAGACCCATGCCAAGGACCTGGAAAATTAATGACCTCTTCTCTAGCATTCAATTTAAATGACATAGAGATCTGTAGTAGAATCTGAGTTCTCCAGGACAGCATTCAATTATCTGACTCAAAAGATTGGTTTCTGAATGACTAAAGGGCTTGTGGAATAAGTAATCAAGAAATAGGACAAATTTGGGTAGAGTTCACAAGAATGACAGCTCTATCTCTATCCCTGTCTCATTTCACGTCTCCATCCCAAAGGATAGGGGTTCAAAACTTTAGGAAAAGTAGGAAAAGCCTGCCAGAATCTTTTGACCCAGACAAAACTTTTTTTACATTAACCTTTTTTTTTTTTTTAAATGGCTGTACTGTTTTGAATGAATAAAAAGTGAAGAAACGAAGCACTGAAGCAGACGCTAACTTGTAAAATTTCAGCCCAAACAATGGCACTTTGGCAAAGTCGTAAGTTGTCTTATGTAGAGGAGTTTGGCTTACAATGGCAAGTGTTTGGCAGCAAGGTGAAATAGATCCTACTCATTCTGCCAAAAGTAAAATATGCTGCATTTGAGGTAGCATTTGTACCTACTGACAGCAGCGTCGGTTCTTGTGTAAATTAGCAGAGGAATTGTCCTGGTTTCAAATCAAGAGTTGTTAGGGGACTGTTATCACAGGTCTTGCCAGCCCAATCAAGGCCTGAGAGCACAAATACTACTTTTAATCAACCTGATAAATGCTGGTCAAATTCTGTGTTTGCATTCTGTTGAGTAAGAATAATGACGCTTGTGTGCGTATCGAAGCCCGTTGTTCTGTTTCTGACAGCAGCGAAACCGAAGGTGTGGTGAACGGCACAGGAGCAGGGCAAGTGGGTAGGGATGGCTTTCCCAGGGTAGTCTCCTGATCTTCAATAATTTGCTTGTCAAAGGCTTCCTGAGGCAGATGTGGTAGGTTTGTAATTACTAACACTTGCTGGACTCTTTCCATGAACTTCTTCCTGCGACCTCGTGAACCTCTGTAAACTCTTAAGTGTCTAAACACCCCGTTGCAAGAGGTCCCGCAGCAGAAACGTGTGAAGAACAGGTACATTTCTTTCTTGAACCTGCGTCCTCATCATTTGATTTCACATCTTCAGCTCTTTTATTGGAAGAGGCAGTAACTTCCACTCTGTTCAGCTTTGTCTGTCAGTCTCCATCACTTCAGTGCAGGTGTACCTACAGCCTGTTCAGTTGCATCTCCCTTATCTACATGCTTATTGATTCCTTCAGAGCACTCCACTTGCTTCACAGAGCTTGATTTCGTTTCCCAAAAGTTGTGTTGCCTCTTTAACAATACGTTGTATTTGTTCCTGGCTCCCTGACAGAGCCAAATGCCTTGCTGTCACAGAAACCCTGTCTGTCTCTGGGAACCTGTATAGATCCACCTACAAACTAGTTACGTTTTTTCCTCTATTCACATCCCTGTCTTCTAACATGTAAACTTAAAGCCAGTGTTTTGCTGTCTAGGAGCCCTATTCTTTTCCAGCCTAAACTTACTTATGATAAGCTTACACTTACTGTTTATGCCAGCCTTGCTGATTGTCTCGCTGGTGTACTTACTAAGACCTTTTGGGTTTGTTGGTTGGTTTTTTTTCTTCTGCCAGATGTTTTGTCATGCTATCCCAAATAAATCTTTTGTGAATATATATTACCAGACTTATACACACTGTTCCCCGCAAGATCTTGGTAGTCTGCTCTGGTGGTGTCTGTATGTCCCTTTCTGCACTGGAAATACAGTTGCTTTTTTTTAATCATTTTATTTTCTTTCTTCTGAACCAGGTCTCTCTAGTGAATTTTACTAGCTGCTTATAGGATGATTATACACAAACAATTTCCTGCTACTTCCAACTAGTGATTTGTCACTTTTCAGCAGAAACCTCTAGTCTCTAATTGCATTACTCTGTCCTTTGTTGTTACTTTTCATTCCATTTCTGTCGCGGCTGTCCTTAAGATTTGTTGCAGTTTTTCTTGTGTGTTGTTTCAGTCTGCACTGTACTTCTGGTACTTCCTAGTTTCGTATTTTCTACACATTTTTGTAGTGCCCACTTAAAGGCATAAAAAAATTCTAAATGAAAATGTTGAATCAAAAAAGACTGAAGACCAGTCTTGGCAGAAGTCCATGAATAACATCTTTCAACCTCTCAGAAAGAAATCTGTTGTCATCTCCTCTCGATCTGCTGCTTTTCCTGCCACACTATTCTTGAACTAACCCCTCTCTTCTCAGCTCAACAACCTACTGCTCAGGTGGTAGTATATCAGATTTCTTACTGAGTGAGACTAGAACTGTTGTGCTTCCTTTGTATAAAGGCTATTTTGTCATGTTGAAGAAAAGTGGGATGTTTGACATGGTTCAACTTTAAAAAATCGTGTTATTTTTATTCGATTTTCTCTTTGCCTTCGTGTTTTCATTCTTTCTTTGAAAACATGCTCCAAGCAAGAGGCCATGCTATCATCATGAATTGTATGTCCAGATAACTTTTCTCCACCTTTCCTCAACAATGAAATGATGCAAAAGGTGTTTATTTGAATTTGATACTGTTCTGAGATTCTTCCATCTCATCACATGGCAGCCTTGCTTCCTGTTTAATCAGAAAATAGTATTTCAATATGAAAGGTAGTGTTATTTAAGTATAGTAGATACTTTTTTTTTTTTTTTTTTTTTTTTTAAATTCACCCTTCAGAAGCCCCTGTGGTGGTCTCTGTGGTTGATAGCCCTCTGTACTGCAGAGGACTGTAAACTTCTACCTTATTTTCACTGTGGTGGGAATAGCAAGTTGAAAGAGTTGCTCAGGGCTTGTCTCTTGTGATGGTAGATGTTTGGCAGACTTAGTTCTGACCAAGCTTATTCAAGGAAATATGTGCACCGCCAATCATATGAACTTAAGTCATTTAGTCATTGCTGAGATGAGGGCATCTCGCAGTGCCGTGATAACTCCATTGGTGTTTTGCGCTGAATCTGTTCTGCCGGGTTGGTTTCCCTCACCGCGCTGTTGGTCGGTGGGTCTGTGAGACAGAGGTGGTACCAAATCCCCTTCTGTAGCAGGGTGCTGAAATTTCTGCTGTTCCTGACTCTGAACTGCTGCTCGATCTGGTTGGTGCCAAGAGACCATAGGAAATCCGTGGGTGCAGTTCCTTGTGGTTTGCAGTTTGGGCCAGAGCTGCAGGAATCCCAACCGGCTCATCCCTGTACCTGAGATGACTCTTCCTGCCTCCTCTTGAGTGGGCACTAAGCCACTACAAAGACTTAGACTGCACAGAAACAGTCTGCATTTTTTCTGTAGGGTTAATTTCACCATTTCAGCTGTCTGGGGTTAAATTGACTGTTTCGACTCTCTGACCTGGCGCATTGTGTGGCCAGACAGGCACCAGTTCAAGAGGGAAAGGGAGGAAGCATCATACCTTAATGGTTTCTGTGTGGAGGGATCATAGAATCATAGAATGGTTTGGGTTGGAAGGGACCTTAAAAGATCATTGAGTTCCAACCCCCCTGCCACGGGCAGGGACACCTCTACTAGAGCAGGTTGCTCAAAGCCCCATCCAGCCTGGCCTTGAACACCTCCAGGGATGGGGCATCCACAAGTTCTCTGGGCAACCTGTTCCAGTGTCTTACCACCCTCAGAGTGAAAAATTCCTTCCTGATATCTAATCTAAATCTCCCCTCTTTCAGTTTAAAACCATTATCCCTCGTCCTATCACTCCACTCCCTGATAAAGAGTCCCTCCCCATCTCTCCTGTAGGCCCCCTTCAGATACTGGAAAGTCTCCCAGATCCTTCTTTTCACCAGGCTGAACAACCCCAACTCTCTCAGCCCATCCTCATAGGGGAGGTGCTCCAGCCCTCTGATCATCTTCATGGCCCTCTGCTGGACCTGCTTCAACAGGTCCATGTCCTCCTTGTGCTGAAGCTCTGTGAACTTAGCGCTGGGCAGGCTGACAGAACGCTGTTCTGTGCTCTGTTCAACATAACAGTTGGACAGATGTGTCCATCTCCAATCCTGAAGCCCTGGTCAAGGTGCTGTGCCAGAGCCGTTACCCCTCTGCCTCTGAGTTGCTCATGGGCACTTGAGCCTGGCACTGCTTTTGCTGCACAGCCTGGCCTCCAGCAAGGAGGTGGCTTGTGTTTGGCCACCTTTGGGTGGGCATGGTTGCCTCTGCCTGTAGTCAACCCAGTAAACAAAGTGCTCGCTTAGGTGGAGTTACCTAATTCTGGAGATAGCTGCTTTGCTTTTAGGATTGGGTCCAGAGATGAGAAGGTAACTGCTGAAGCTGCTTGCCAAGGCAGCTATCAAATCTGATGAGAGATCAGGCCCTGGGGTTAACTGGCAGCAATTACCTGTACCATAGCTGTATCGATGCTGAGTGATTCTTCAGTGTTTCCTTTTGTGTTGCTTTTGGTTTGGTTTTGTTTTGGGTTGGGTTTTTTTTAAACAAAACCAAAAAAGAGGCGATGTCTCAGTGCTGGTTTCTTGTCTTTGCAAGTACAGCCTTTTAGGTACAAACCCTAAACTTGGTGACAACTGTGGTAACAATGAGACTGAAATACAGGTGTCTGAAACGTTCTCACGTGTGTGTGCCCCCCCCCTGCTTTGGTAACGAAACAGCTGATTTCAGAAAAGGACATATTGAAATCATCAGGCTGTTGTACCTGTTTTGGTAGCATTGTGTCATTTTTCTTAGCCGTTCCTTCACATAACCCTTATACTCTTTTTGACCATTTTGTACCCGACCCTTCAGCAGATGTTTCCCCCCAGCGCTAGTCGTGGTGGCAACTTGTGCTAACTGGCAGGGCTGGGAGAGAGCGGTGTGTTTGGGGAGAGGGGATGGAAGATTATCATCAGTACAGGTCAGAAATAAGTGTGTCGTGTGTGGTCGGTAATAGGTAACAAGTGTGGTTTAGCAAGATGAGCTTCCAGCTCTCTCTGCAGGAGAAGGGGATGCATACCTTTCTTTACTCCAGCAGATTTTTGCGATATGATAGGAGGGAGGAAAGAAATGTAATTTCTGCAGCCAAGTTTCTCCATGTTACTTTCTCATGTGTTCTTAATGATAGAAAGCTTGGGTGGGTGCCGTGCTGTCAGACTGTATTACCCAGCGTTAGCTGGTTGTGAATCCACGCTTCGGGTTCACAGGTATTTCTTTTTCCTTTAAGACTGCCCGTTTGTGCAGTTACAGGCACTGATGGCACGGGCACGAGTCTCCCCTTCTCCCTTGCCTGCCCCCTGGTACTCAGATTTGGGTAAGCAGGGCAGTTGCGGTTCAAAATTTGTAGTTGTAACGTTATCTGTTAGAAGTAAAAACAAAAATCCTGCTAAAACAAGTGGTACAGACCACACTAGATCTGCTTCAGCTAAGTCTGCCCGTTACTGTGTGCAATTAGACCAAGTGTTTTAAAGGATTAGTAGATATTATATTTTAAGAGATTAATTAGTGGTAGGAAGTAAGGCTGCCAGTGAAATCTTTCTTCTAGAGTCCACGTGCAAAGATCTCTTATTAAAATTTATCCAGTTGTTTAGCTTTTCTTAACTGAAGGTTCACAGGTCATAGAAACAAGTGCGGTATGAAATTTCAAACCCAATAGTCACCTGCTTTTACAGAAAAATAGTAGTATTCCCTCATTTTGGAAGGCAACGCAGTTATTTAAGTATTGCTTTGTGCTGCCAAAATATGCCCCTGTTTGTTTGCATTCGTGTGTATTCTAAACTGTTTTGATTTTTGTTTTGTTAATATTATTTTTAGCTGTAGAAGCCCGTACGGGCTCCCAAGGATTTCATTGGCTTTCTTGTCTAGCCACTTTTTCCTAAGAAAAGGTGACCATACCAAGTCTGTGAATAATCCTCCCTGTATTCAAATCTGTTGGACAGTGAGCGTGGCCTTGCAGAAGTGCTGCCTTGCCTCTGGTTTGCTTCCATTAACTTTTTAGGCCCCCTTCTACCCTTCACAGGATTCTCCATTTTGGGGAGAATCCCAAGTTTTACAAGTTTTACCAACTTGTCACCTTCCAGATAAAGGGGAGGCGGGGGAAGAGATTACTTTCTTAGAACTGTTTTATTAAGAGAGCCTTGTTTTTCCTAATCCACTTATAATTTCTTTCTGTTTCTTCTTCCTTACTCTCCTTTCTCCCCTGTCTCTGAACCTCCTCACCTTCATCCCCATCACTCCTCCCTTCCTGATCTTTGGAAGAAGCCGGGAGGTGTGGTTAGATGGCAGAATTGCTCAGTTATTACTTACACAGAGAAACTTCGTCCCGTCCAACAAGTATGCTATTCGTAGCCTTGAGGGATATGTCTAAAGGGCACAGAGTTTCCACTCAAAATATAAGTAGATTAGATTATGTATACATATTTGTTGTGACTTGGCAGGTATCCCAGCGCCCGAGGTCTTAAAACATATACTTTGCTATACTCGAGGCGAGCTCAACTGCCTGTTTCAAAAGATGCTCTGGAGAGATGGGAGGCTGCTGTTTGGAGTTCACAAAAGTGTTATCCTCTCTGGATCTGATACAGCACAGGAATTCTGACTACTGTTCTGTCTAGTCCTGTATTTTGTCTTGATATTAGCTGCTATCAGATGCTTCAAGGGGTGGTATAACCATAAGATACAGAAGAAGAGATCGTCTCTTACTTAACACTGCTGGTTTGGATTTTGTCCTGAAAAAAGAGGGTTGGTATTTTTTTTTCTGAATCCCTCTTGAAATCGTATTATAATGCTGGATGATCCAGTTATCTAGATAAGTCTTGTCTGTGTAACTGTATGCTACCTTCTCGCAGTAAACCTCACAGGCTAATATTTTGCTGCTTAATAAACACCAATACTTTATATTTTCGTTCAAAATTTGCTGTGCTGTGGTTTTATTGAATGTCTCTCACTGTCATCAGAACAGATGAAACAATCCAAGCAACTTACCCCACTGCTCGTTATTTTAATAGTTTTATCTTGTTGTCTCGTTTAAAAAAAATAGCAAAACAAAACATAAAAATGCAAGCCCAAAATTCAGGTGCTAAAGATATGCTGGAGGGAACTGTGAATTTAAAACAGCTGTATTTTATGAAATTCTGTTTGGTATGGCACTTTTCCTTATAAGGTCCAATGACCAATTGTTTTGATTATTTAGAAGGAAAAAATTCCATGCGAACTGTTACTGAAAATGACTAACTTGGCATTAGTGATCTGTCGCTCTCTTACAGCATTTGATGCAATACTGAAGTTAATTAAGATAGCTGAAATATCCAGTTAGCCACTCAGGGCTTCAGCTGTTTGTATGTGACCTGTTTATTATGTTTTCTTGTAGATTGCTAGTGATATCTGTAAATAAATACTCCTTCTGTTTTTAGTGGTGTCTTCTTAACATCCAGGCCTTTGTAAATAAAGAACAGGCTGTGTATCTAGTAGAAAGCTCCAGCGCTTGATTCGCAGTGCACGGTGACCTATGGGCTTTGGTGGCAAAGAGCTGAAGTGATTCCTCGGGTTTTGCCGTTAAAGCAGTGAAGCCCTTGGAGGAGGAATGCGGCGCTGTGATTGCTGATGGTCAGCAGAGGATCTGCAAGAGCAGAGTGGCCAGGGCTGCACGTTAGAAATTAGGGAAGGTCAGGCCAGGTTGCAAGAGAAGGGCACGCTTGACAGAGAGGTAGGCTGGATTTAGTTAAGTGGTTTTGTTTCTTTATTTAAGCAAGGATTGGAGGTTGATAAGAATGCACTGGCTGATACGCAGTAGATACGAGCTGCTTTTGCTAAAAATTGCAGAGGGGCGTGTGAGAGAGATGGGATCAGGACTTAGCAGATCTGAAATATATGTTCACCTCACCCATTCTTTTGGCATCTCAGTGACTTAGAGAAGATGTGCTTGAAAACAGTTACCGCAGTTGCTCAAACCCGTTTGTGTTATCTATTAGAGTAGTCTTAAAAGGCAGAGGGTGAGGAATAATTTGTTGTGGGTTTTTTTTTTACCTTCTGCATGATATTCTTCCTGTATGTTGAAAAAAAGATTTGCCCTAACTGTTTGTTTCTGTTTGAAACTGCATGCAAAATTTACTGCGTTTTCTTTTTTTACTTCTATTTTGCTTTTCTAAGTATGGAAACATAGGATTCACTCAAGCAGATAATAGGTAGAATTGTCCCTTTGTGAACCTTAAAATGGGAGGTAGTGAGAAAGAATGTCCAGGCTGTTCATCGCTGGGAAATAATTAACAAAAACAATTTACTATGGCTTAGGCCGCAGTAGGATGTTACCTTGAACACACTTCAGTTCCTCTTGCAGCATCATGTGTCCATGCTGAACTTAACTCTCAGAGTTATATCGAAAGGGACTGCTTACTGTAGTAAATGCTTGTTGCGGTGAATTAGTTTCCACTCCAAGGTTTCTTTGGGTTGATTGCTTATAACGTGCTGGGGTTTGTATTTCTTCCCACCTGGCTCACCAGCCATGCCCTCCTTTACTCTGCGATGGTCCTGACCGCAGGTAAATGCTCCCCACGTGTTGGTGGGTAGCCAAGAGCGCTGCTTTTTGCGGTGGGGGTTGTAAGCGAGTTGCTGGTAACGATTGATTAGTTGTGAAGGGTCTGCCAAGGCGCTGGTGGCCTCCGGTTCATGTATGTCTGACCCTGCTCAGATACGAGTCGTTATGGGATGGACAGGTACAGGTCACTGCCCTCATAAGCGAGAGGGCACACCTGGACCTGCCCTCGGGGATGAATCAACACGAAGGACCGCAAAGGATGTAGCAGAAGGCAAAGAAACACAACGGATGCTTGGTCAGTGCCCTCATACGAGCTCTGGGCTGTGGTTTTACAAGTGACATTGCCACCAAATCCAGGAGTGATTTTTCCCCCCTCTCGGCCTCCCCTTCCTCCCCCCGAATGGTGCTACACAGTGCCACAGCAAAGGCCCGAGGTAATCGGGTAAAAACCCAGCAAATAAAGGTCAGTAGCCTCACCTATGCCATAGTGTCCAGCTGGGACTGGGCCTGCTGCAAGCACTGTGACTCATCAGACGTGAACAATACCCGAGAAACGGCCACAGGATCCTGCAGAGGCTGGAGGAGGAAACCCATCCAGTAAGTATTGCATGCCCAATTGCACAATAACTTCGCAGGAGGGTTTAAACTGCGTTTTCTGGAGCAGAGCGCTCTGGCTCAGGTAGCAGCCTCCCCCTTGCCGTTTAACTTAGCTGTTCTCAAGCTTAGATCAGGCTCTTTTATTTATCTGCTGCGGGCTCCTCATCCACACGGATGCACTGTCACTCACTGGCCACCTCAGAACTCCTGCACTCCAGCTACTGTCCCTGCATCCCTTCATTTCTCTTACCCTCTCACACAGAGTAACAACCTTTAACGTTGGTATCCCCTACCCCAAAATTTTGCCTGTCAAATCCAGCAAATTCTGTTCCGTCTTCACTTGGCTGCCCTTGCCTAGTTATCAGTCCTGCTCTTCTGAAGGACTTCTCAGAAGCTTTACTGTATCACCTCCCTCATACCTCCATGTCTTCTCCTTCCTCTCGTTGTCTGCACTCTCTACCCACTCTGTAAAAGATCCATCCCATGAGGGGTAGCATCAAGTTATCTTCACTGCCTGAGTCTTTGCAGCTCTGTCCCGTAGCTACCTTGCCCTGTTTGAAGCTCTCTAGAAGGGAAGAGGTGACCCTGCTCTTGGTGTCACCTCGGAGCACGCTGCCCACTCCCTGCCTGCCCTGGGGGAACCCTGGTGCTGTGGGGAAGGCAGGAAGCAGCCCAGCAAGGAGCACCCCCGAGGGGAGGGAACCGTGTGTTCAGGGGGATGCACAGACACAGAGGATGGGTGGCATTAGGTGAGACTCCATGTTTCCTCCTGCTGCTGCCCACACCCCTGCCCATGCGACGCGTCCTTCAGTTTAACAAGTCTAGGTTTGCCTTCCTCCCCATCAGTGTCATCTGTCACATCTGTGCTGGCTGAATCAGGGCTTGGTAGTTTCTCCAGAACCTGACTCCACAAATACAAGAGCTCTTAATCACTCTTTTTCGATGCTTTTTTTATTTTTCATATTGCTTTTTTTTTTTTTTTTACTCTTGCTCCCCTCCCTGAAGCGGCATCTTCTCATCAGTCTCGCTTTAAAGCTTTAACGGTGTATTTCTGTGCTGTGCCAAGTCCCAAACATGAGTTGCACTTTTGTGCCTCCTTTCTCAGCTGATTTGATCTCCTCTCATTTCCTCCTCGCTAATCACAGCCTTCCCCAGCTTTGGTTATGCTGCCCCCCTGCTCCAGACCTTAGTCATGCTCAGAGCGTTTATAAATCTTAACGCAGTCTCAAATATAAAGCTGTGCTGTCACGAAGTTTCATTAGCGCGCTCGATCTTTGCTGAGGGTGAAGTACACAAGGATTTGAACTGTTTTGCTGTTCTAAAACTTTTATTTATTAGAGTGAGCTTGTGGATACGTAGCAACTGCTACAGAATTTTCTTGATTTTACAGTGTGTATTACAGTAATTTTTAGGAGCCAGAAAGAGCGTGTGAGAGGGAGGGTTTGCCACAAACATTGCAGGTAAAGGAGGTGTTGGGGGTTTTCCTTCTTTATTTTTTTCTTCTTTTTTCTTTTTTTTTCTTTTTTTTTTTTTTTCCTTTAAGACAGTGCTTCTCTAGCACTCCTGGATGAAGCTTGTTGACAGGTAGCCTTGCAGTGTATTATCGCAGTTTGCCTGTTGTCTTTATGAACGAGGCCCTTAAAGTCTCCCAGGAATTTGCTAGGGAATTTCCTTCAGCGTTAAGGACAGCTAGTTGCACATGTGTGCAGTTACAAATGTAATGCCTACTGTTGTTTTGGGTTTTTTTTCTTAAAAAAAAACCAAACAAAACACCAAAAAACAAAGGCAGAACCCTTTATGCTCAAATGCCTATCCAACAGTGTCTGACCATTTCAAGTTTTGAAACAATAGCAACCAACTTACCCCATTACGTATGTCCCAGAAAAACCTACAATAGCATATGTAGTATGTGGAAGTAATTTGGAAGGCATCTTGCAGTTTTGAAGGGAACACGGTGAAAAGAGAAGTTGGGGGAGAAGAATTTAAATGTGGTCATGAGGGGAGAAACGAGTTAGCAGTATTAAAATAGAGTTTGTAATGAGCGGGCAACTAGTAACATCTTCATTTTTTTCTGATTTCTCTTAGCACGTAAAAAAAAAGCTGCAGCCCATATGAAGAGGGGAATTATTAGCTAAAAGATAGACATCAGATTTCAGAAGATAAATGAAGGGTGGATCTGAACCTTGACATTGTCAGCTCAGCTCAGCGGGAGGTTGCAAAGGCAGATTGGTGAGAGGAGGGTTTCCTGGAGAACTCCCAGAAGATTGAAATGGATTGTGCGATTCTGGATGGGGAGGAGAAACAGGCAATGCAAAGGTGCTAAACATAAACAGTTGTAACAAAACACTGGTCAAGCACTTCCCTTCCAACGCTCTGCAAAACATGGAAGACGTTCCCTGTTGAGACCACTGTGTTGGTTGAGCTAATTAGAAATATTGCCTGACAGTGTTCAGATCTTGTGTACGTCACCTAGAGGAGCACTTCTTGCATGACCTGCTTTGTTTTTAAGGTCGTTGTATTTTCACTGAAAAAGCACCATCAGCTAAATCAGTAAATAAATCAATTTTCTAAGCACCTGTCTGAAAAATAATTGAACGTACGACTATTGTAAAACTCATCTCTTCACAACTCTTAAAAAATAAAATGAAAGTAAAACATACCTTTTGATTGTAAATTTTTTTGCTAGCCTCCAGCTACTTGGCCACGGTGTGGAAGGAGCTCAAGCGTCTTGTTGGAGAGCACTTAAGAGGAATACGTTCTCTGGGACTCACAAAGGCATCTCCATTCCATGTTTCCATCTGCCCTCCAGGATTTTTTCCCATAACGTGCATGAAACATTGATGCATACCATACAGTCATAAGACTATTTTTATTCCGTCTTTTTTGTCACCATCTTCCTTCCACCTTTCTGGACGCCTGCCCCGCTGGCAGTCTGCAGCTGTTCAAGGCGAAGTCTGGCATGTGTTTTTCTCCCATCACTTAGTGTAGGCTTGGAAATCAGGGAAGCAGAGTCCGCTAAGTTGCTTTTAAGAGGAGAGCTCTTAAATGCCCTGGTGTCTCGGACTGTGGAGAACAAAAATCACCTTGCAGGACGCAGGTGTTTCATCGTAGAACACCCATTATTAGTGTTGGTGAATGCTTACTGTGGTAGACTGTGTCCAGCAGGACTGTGAAGGAATATGCCAGCATGTTGATAAAGTCTGTGCGTTTGGGAGGTGGAGCTGGGGTAGAGTAGGGCAACAGGTACATGTCTCACCACCTGCTTCTGTGCCAGTAGGGAACCCTATCCCTTCAAAGCCATCCATGGCCTCCTGTGCATTGACAGACGTGGAGAAACCTCCTTGTGCTACTGTCAGCCTTCCTGACTTGATTGCCCTGCCAATAACAAGCTGATTACCTTGTGATTTAATGGTAAAGTTGTTTGGTGACTACATCGTAACGACATTTCATCAGGCTGGCAGGAGCTCCCGGATTGGTTTTCTGTTGGTGCAGCTCCAGGGCAGGATCTGTGTGGACTTCTGGCAGGTTCTGACTTTGCTGCCTGAAACTAGTAGTTGCTGCCAGGCACCTGAATCCAAAAATTGTACTCCAGGTGACAGTTCTGGATACTAACTGCCTGTCTTTGTCTCCCTCTGCTGTGTTCAATCATGTAGCTCTGAATTATGCATGAATGCTTCTAATTGTTCATTAATCTGGCATCAAACCTCGGGATTCTTAAGATGTGCATCCCAAAATGCGGTGCATGACGAACTGAAGCAGAGCACCATCAGCGAACCGCCCAACGGGGAGATGGGAACAAATGCTGAGCTATTGTACTTACCTCATGAACGAGGATGTTCTCGTGCAAACATGAAGCTCTGTGAAGTCACCACAGTCAGAGTGAGCTGATGAGGTCTATGCTGACATCACTGCGTAGGCAGCGGGGTCAGAAATACGTTCAGTGGCTGGGCCGCGCAGGCTCTGCAAGGCTCACCCATTACAGCTCTGAAGAGGGGTTTGCTTTGGCGTCACCCTGAGTGTTCTGCATCTTTAGTTATCCTTTCCTAAAGGCTTTTGCGTATTAGCTCATAAGGTCATTGATGCGGTCATCTGGCGTCACAGCTGTAGCTGTAGTAGTGGCAAAGGCCACTAGAGGTGACTAAATGTGACACTTTTTATTTAATGTAGCATTACAATGTTCTCCGAATTATTTTCTTTTCAGATAGAACAGCAGTTCCTTGACTGTAGGGCGTCTTGGAAGATGAGCGGCTGCTTGGAAATTGGGCACTCTTTCGTACTTGTAACTTTTCTTTGGGGGCTGGGATAAGAGGCAGAGGAGATAGGGCAACCAGGATCAGCGTTTTAATTGGAATAGCTCCAATAAATCATATGAAAATCCAAGGTTACAAAAAAGGCAATGGTAAACCCTGTCACAGTTTTTGCCTCCGGGCCCTGTTGTTGGGGCACGGGTGATTGAGGGCAGGAATACTGCGTAGTTACCACCTGCAGCCAGCGTTCGGTGTGTGTGCTGGGGACACTACCCTTTCGCTCGCTCACTTCGTTTCTGTCCTTCACGAGGTGTCTTTCTGTCCCAGCCGTGAGCTTCCCAACCATCTAACCTAACCTCATGAGGGAAATGTCACTCCTGTGAAGGGGCTTGTCCTAGGACAGTCCTTGCAGCTTCTGTGTGGTATTACAATTTTTTCTCAAGTAACACCACCTTCCCCCTCTTATTTGAGCTCGTTAGCTGGATGGGTAAGTATTACACTTTTTCTGTCTTTTTTTTTTTTTTTTTTTTTTTTTAAACAGACACAAATTGAGGTAGGGTAGAGGATTTCTCCAAGCCCAAATGATGAATCAGTGGTTGGATTATCGAAGTCCCATGTTTTCTGACATCTAGTCCATGCTTATTTTACAGACTTTGCTGTTTAAAACCAGTCCCTGCCTTCTGGCGCCCTGTTAATTTCTCCAGCGCAGCCGGTTCCTTTGTGCTGCCTGCCTCAGCAGACCTTCAAGTGAAATTACTGAGCTCTTTGGTGAAGTTTACTTTTTCAGCTTTAGCGAGGAGCATGGCACAAATTGGAGTGACTGGTGGCTGCCTTTTTCCTGTGCCGTTCCAGTTCAGGCCGTCTCTCTCCAGGCGAGCAGAGGTCACTGGCTGCACGGGATTGTGGTGTGTGGTGATACACGTGAGTGGAGTTTATCTGGAATTCACCCGTGTCGTTGTGAATTCCACCTAGCAGACTGGAAGCCCTCTTAACTTTACCCAAGACTGAAACTGTTAAAAACATCTTGCATATGGTTCAAGTTAGATGACTGTCTCAAAAAAGCAACATCTGTGACTTCCTATCCTATCTAGTTGTGCTCTGCAATCTCATGATGTTGGTTAAATGGTACATCCTAAAGTATTCAGGTTTAGAAAAATTAGAAAAATGTAAGTATGTAAAATCACGGTTTCAGGGGTGGTCTGGGACAGGCAAGCCTGCACCAGGCAAATCTGAAATCTGTACCTGGCAATTTTAGAATCATAGAATGGTTAGAGTTGGAAGGACCTTAGAGTTGGAAGCATTTTGGTAGATGCTATAATAAAGCATAGAATTGGTCGCCACCAGGGTAGGTGTGATTATTTGGGAAGAGTCAAAGAAGCGTTTGTAAGAGTCCTGTCTAAGGGATTTGGAGTTCTTTAGAGGCATCAGCAAGAATTAAAGATGTTCTCGTTCAAAAATCAAAGTGAACTTTATCAACGAGGCTTTTTAAGGAAACTAAGGGGCCATAATGTAAGAGGGAAGGTCTTTGCACAAGTAAATGACAGACTAAGAGGTAGGATGGAAGAGTAGAAGTGGTCAATTTTCAATTAAAAGAGGGTCCCAGTTACATTCCACAGAGATGTGAGCTATTCAACACATTCGTAAATGGTAGCAGTAAGGGGGTGAGCAAGTTTGCTATGAAGGAGAGGACCAGCTGTGGAGAACAGCAGAAGGATGTTAAAGCCCTGAGGACTGTGTCACAAAATGGGTGATGAAATTCAGTGTAGGTAAATGAGGATAACTGAGGAGTACTGGGCAGAACAATCCTGATTATCTGTAAGATTCTGAGTTTAAGCTGAGTTGAGTAGTCTTACTCCATTGAGGAGTAAAATTTGGGGACTGTGACTCGTGATTCTGTCAGATCATGAGCTCATTGGTCACCAAAACACAACCCAAATGTTAGAGGAAAGAAATACAGAATAAAATTGAGAATGTCATTACAGGAATGTATGGTCCAATTGCCTCCTCAGTGCTGTGTGCACTTCTGGAGCCTTCATCACAGAAAGGATTTATTAGAACTGGAGGAGGCTTAGAGAAGGTCAGCAAGGATGATGAGCTGCATGGGGTGGCTTTCATATGCAGAACACTTCTATAAACTGGGACTTTGGTCTGGGAAAGGAATTAACTGAGGGCAATGTCGTGGGGATCTGCACAGGAAGGAAGAAGCAGACTAACCACTGCCTTTCAAAACAAGAACATACAGAGTTAGGAAGGAAGGCAGAGCCTTCAAAAGGAAGAGGTTTGCCATAAAATCAGTAGTGGAGAGACCTGTGGGACGACTTTTTCAGGGTATGCTGTGGATATTAGAAATTGATAAGGTTTCTAGGGGGAGCGTGGACTGTTGCTTGAAAGGGTGATGTGCTGAAAGTTGCTCGACTAACAGAAACCACACGTGGTTCAGGAAGTCCCTTGACATCAACATAGTTGGAGGTCAGGAGAGTATCAGTGAGAAGTATCACACGTTCGTGACCTGTTCTGTACTTCTGGCTATTACTGGAGGCAGAATACTGGCCTAGATGTACCATTAATCTAGTCTCATTTTAAGGTGTCTTGGGACAAAGGAAAATAATGTTCCTTACACTAATATGATCAGGAATTAATTGATGTTTGTATGATCTCATAGGCACCTTTAGGATGTGCGTTTGTGTTTACTTGCACATATACAGGATTTGCTTTTGATTTTATTATAAAAATGACATGGTCCTAAATGCAGATTATATAGTAACTGGCATTTGCTTTCACAGAAGCATCATTGCTTTAAAAATGGAAGCAGATTATTCTTGGCGAGGGTGTGGTGGTGGTGGTGGTGTGATTCCAAAATACATGAAAGCACTTTTGCAGGTTTTAAACATTCTAACAGTAATTACAGTATCAGCGTTATTTGTATCACAGCCTCTCCAAAGTTTTTAGAAAAACAGCTATGCAGTGCCATAGAGATTCTTAAAAAGCCCATAAAACCACAATCATCAGATGGGTTAACTCTAGGCAGCTCTTGTTTCCTTTAATTTAGTATGTAGTCAGGAATCCTTTGGAACCAAAACTGAGCCCTCAAGATTTAAAGTGGACCTAAGTAATTTGAAACAATAAGAGCCCACAAAGAGACGCTGGATGGTATTGTGATTTTTTTTTTTGTCTTTAAATTACAGACTATTAGGCCATGATAAAATAAACGTTGGTAAGTTCATGTTCTACTTTTCCAGAAATTTAAAAAAAAATAAAAAATAAGGTGGGCATGACAGAGTTTTTCTTCTACGTAATACTCTTTCTGGTGTAGCATATTATAAGAATGAGTTACTTTTCTAAAATTAAAAAGCTGGTTGTCCAAATTTCATCACTGTAGTACACCTTTAAAGAATTGTGACTAGTCTTATTATCATGAAAAAAAGCATGTTGTATTTAGTAGTCAAATCTATATAAATACCTATTTTCATATGATGGCTACTTTCCCACAGCAACCTAGTGTTTTTTCCCTCAAAATACTCGCTTTACAAATTAATAAAAGGTATGTATATTTAACAGATGCTTACTAGTGGAATCTGTGTATTAACTGCCCAGAAGAAAAGAAATGGGTTTAATAATTGTAGTGCATTTGTTCCCCTTGCTACCCACATTTCATACGAGTTTGAAAGGATCGGGGGGGTTTTCCTGCTCGACTTCATGCAAGATCAGTAAGTTTCTCTGTTTTGTGGATGTTTAAAAAAAAAAAAACAAACCAAACAACACCCTACAACAACAAAGACACTGTTAAAATTTAGAATTGATGAAATACCTTTAACTCTTGTACTTTTCTACCTTTTGTATAATCTTTGCAGCATAATCGTTGTTCTGTGCACAGTAGATATTAGTAATGTGCTGTCAGTAGCAGGAGACTACAATGGGTGCCTGGTTTTAGTTTCAGCGCTGATGTTATTTCATTATGTTCTAGATGTCAGGCTGTTTCCCCGAGGGGCAAAGTCTTATGTGTTATTATCTCTAAGTCATTCTTATGTTTATACCTAAGATCGCTGGATAGATATTTTCACTGTTTTGCCCACATCATTCTGTTTTCCTGCAGCAGCTTTCGCTGGCGGTTCTCCTGCTGCTCGCTTGGATTCGGTTTTGTCTTCCTGCAGCTCTCGCTGCTGTGCTGCCACCTTCCCTCGGCCACCACTCTGTACTGTGGGCTGGAGCTTGAATCCGTGGAGAAGGATTTCTCTGAACTCAGCAGCCTGCTATAAGGAGGAGTCCTGAAGTTCAAGATAAGATAGATACAGCCTTGTATATATTTAAACAAACCCCCAAACCAACGATCTGTTCTTTTGTGATTAGTCTGTGTATGTGTGTGTGCTCCCCCCTTACGTGAAACGCTGCTGTACGGTGGGGCCAGTGCCTACATGGTTATTTACAGTAACTGTTGGCCAAAACCACGAAAGGCCAAGTGGCTTCACCCACCTCTCGATGCCATCTCATCCCCCCGGGGGCCTCAGTGTGGAGCCCTTTGTCTTTTCACATCTCCCCGTCAGCTTGTGAGAGAACAGGAGCTGTAAAACCCCATCTGATTCACGGCTGCTGTCAGGTAGTGTGCCTGTTTGTTGGCTGTCTTCTTCTCACTGCCTGCTGTAGGAAAGGCCACAGTGGCCAGAGGCAAGGCTACGGGGCTTGAGATCTGTCCCTCCCGCTGTTTGGCAGTGCCCTGTTTATAGACAGTCGTGCCAGGTGCCGCCTTCGCTTAGGGGAGAAACATGTGCATACATGTTGCTTGCTCTTCAAATCTCTTTCAAATTCCACAATAAAACAGGCAGAAAATTAAATGAAATATCACTTTGTGAAAGTGCAGGCATGAGCCGCTCCTGGCCCAGGCAGGCTCCCTGGTCAAACCCAACAGCAATGCCCATTCTTCCTCCTTCTTGTCCTCCAGCATCAAAGCCTCAGCCTGAGCTTCCAGGTGTAGAAGACCACGGAGAGACTCCTCCCTTGGTTGTCACCTTCCCCCTCCAGCCTCATCCAGCCAAGAACAAATGTGGGAGAATCCGCATCTTCCTACCAAAGACAGGATGTTCCTACTAAACCCAGGCATCAAAGGTGAGCAGGTTTCACTGGCTGTCTCCTTTAAATAGTGAAGTGCTGTTCAAATAAATACGGATCAGATGGCCTGCCAAGATCAAACGGTGATGTAGACCCCTGCCTCAGTCAGAAAACTGATTTTAGTTCAACAGGGAGAAGGGCACCCCTAAAGTCACCAATACTTCAATACTTCTTTGCCAGTTACGCATGGATTTTTCTTACCTGCTTGACTGTTTCCATTGGTGGGATCAACTTCTCCAGCTGAGATCTTCCCTTATTGAAAGTTAATTCTCTGTAAGAGGGACTGCTGAAAGTCCTGGCTTGGCAGCTGGACCTTCTGCTACCTGCAGCTTCTCTGAGATGGGCCTTCTGCTGCACAAAGTCTAGCATTTTTCTGCAAAGTCAGTCAGACCTACTGCTCGCTCCGAGGTCAGCGCAAGTGTGCAGTGGGCGCGTTGATCCTTGATGATCCAGGAAGGATGTCTGAGCCTTGCAGGGCTGCAGGTCCCAGCCTGCTGTCCTGGGGCGGTGCAGGCACTTTGCCACTTAATGTCCTTGGGCTCTTCCAACAACCATCCCAGCAGAGGTGTCTGAAGGAAGGAGGGTTAAAGCTGCACCACCACAAACTGAACTGCCTCGTGAGAGGCTTCTGCGTGAGCCCACAGCATGAGGAACACAGGAGGAGGCCAAGTGGTGCTCTTTCTTCGGTTGCCTTAACCCAGGGATCTTCTTCTGGCAACATTTGCCCAGTTCTAACAGCCCCAGCTGAGCAGGGCAGATGTGGTGAGATTTGTAGTTCAGTTCTCTGCAGCGGAGGTGCTGACTGACTGTCACTTTGGCTCTTTGAGCCACAGTAAGTGGCTACCTTGATGGTCTCTTGCTGATGCTTCCTCCAGCTCAGCTCCCCCAGCTATCCCTGGCTGCTGGGACAGAGCAGGTTTCCTCTGTCAGTACTTTCTTAGTCAGGTGACTAAAAAAGGTACAGAAAAGAAGAAAAATGGTTACTTAGGCTACAGTAATTGTGGCTATTCCAGGCACCTTCTCCATAGAGGGACCACAAGGGATCTCTTGTCCTTGGCTCTGAAGGAGTCTTTACTGGTGGCAAACCTGAGAGAGGTTAGACTAGAGCATCCTGAGCTTAGTTTGCTCCATTACCACCCTGAGCAGCAGCAGCTCCTGGCTTCCCTGGGCTGCGCGTGTTCATCCTCCTTCTTCCCAGAACAGGATGCCAGCCTGTGTTTCAGCTTTCCCACCCTCAGACCGCCCTCCCAGCTTAGGACATCAGCTCTCACCCACGTGTTTCTCTCCCATGGCCCTGCTCCCTTCCACCAGCCGCAGCAAACCTTGCCAGCTCTTCCACATCAGCATCTGTTCAGGTCCATGAACAGATCCTGTCCATGTGAGTACGTGCTCACCTGGGGTCTTGTGTGGACAGCACTTAAAGAATTACAGTTTCCTTAAGGTAAGTAAGCACTTATCGTTTTGTTTCCTTAAAGAAATATTTAAAACCCAGGATGACTCTAATACTATTAAATCCTTAATCGGTTCCACCATTATTATGACCCTTCCTCTGGTTTAAAACCGATTCATTTCAGGAATTGAAGCTAGACAAGCTGCAGTGACAGATACTGTGTTCTCATTACTACTCGCATTTTGAAAGAAAACGACCACGAAACTGGTGTTTTCCTTTACTGTGCTTGGACACTCTTAAGAAAAATGAGAAATGCAAGTTAGGAGGAGGATTATTGGTTGTACTCGTGTAATGTCTTCATTATCCTTTTAGTTTAGATATCAAATAATGTTTTAAAACATTTTCAACTGCAGCTATTTTTTCAGATTTTTGAAGATGAACTGTGAGTTTTGAAAAAAAATATGTTACTCTTTTTTAATGTTAAAAGCAGGAATAAATTATTTAGAATAAATTATTATTTGGGGGCTCTATTTTTTTTTCCTTAAATATTGTCTAACCTGGAATTATTAGGGTGTCTGGAGAGTTAGTAAAATTACTGCCCCACGAATACTGGAAGATCTGATAAATTCTAAGAATTGCAATCTGACAAATTACAGAAGCGGTTTTTTGTTACTAGCTCCCGAGTGGGTTTGGGGCACATGCGCGTGACTGCTTTTTGCAGTGTGATGCTTCTCAACTTCATGTGGAGAATAATTTGGGCTTCGTTACTCCTTAGAAATTGTTCCTAACAAGAAGAGAACTCAATGACACTGTAACTATAAGCCGTTACGAGAAGAATGGTACATCTTTGCCCAGTGTTCTGCCTCAGAGATTTTCTAGCACCAAAAACTTCTGAGAAAGGTGGTCTAAAAATCAGCATTATCACGGACAACTTTTGTATGGGGTACACAAGAAATAGTCTTTCAACCTGTAGCTCATTTATTGTCGCAAAACATAGGAATTTTTTTATTTTCTGTTCGACTTAATCCTGTCAAATGTAGTGGATGTTTTCATTATTCGTACAAATTTATCCCCTTTTGCTTGTATGTTGTTAAGCTCTTTGCTTAATAATGGCCTTGTAGGAGTTGAGATCCCAGTTAATTGCAGGTATAGCATTGCCCTCATCTGGATCCACTGCACTGTGATATTGCTGTATCCATAAGGTAATGAGTAAGAGTACCTGACCTTCCTCCTTCATTCTCTTTGGCATTTTAACTACATGTGGTGTTTATTTTGCTTATTTACTTGTTCCAGTTGCTTCAGTTTCCCCTGACACAATAGCATTTCCATGCCTCTAGTGACCCATCTCTGAGGGCATGTGCTTTTTGCTAGACCGACTTTAGATGTGTGGTGAGAATTGGGTACTCTAAGCATTTAAGAGAAAATGTCGAATACTGTTGAGAGGGCAGTATGATATTTTAGATATTTAGTTGGTTTGTTTCTTTTCGAACAGGAAATAGTCTGCAGATACCAGTGGTGGAGGGACTAAGTCCATGAGGACTTAGTCTGTTACGTTTATGAGGCTGTATAAAATATTGTCTGCTTATTGTGAGCTACGTTAATAGAAACATCTGGATAACGAAGCTCTTCCTTTCTGCTGTGATGGTGGAAGATGTTGAGGCAGGCATGGCAGGGTAACTAATTTATAAGGATCTTGCTGGGAGAGGGAGTGGGAAGTGATCAGCATTTTCTCCCTGAAACAAGGTGATTTGGGGACCTCTGAAAGAGGAGGTGAGGGTTGATGTCTTCCTCATCAGTTGAAAGCAAAGCTTTCACTTTTTCTTTGGTACTGGAGCTGTTCCTACCTCCTGCCTGCGTGTTCAAAACTGCAAGCGAGTGCTCCTCAGCCGTCAGAGAGCTTCAGCCGGTCACTCTGAAGCACTTTTGCCTTCAATAGGTGTTCACGGATGCCGGTTCGCTCACGTTCGTGCTTACCAGCAGAGGAGGCTGGGGCTGTGCCAAGGTGGACCCAGTACCCAAAAGGAAGAATACTTGACTGGAGTGAATGGGAAAGTGAGAAGGGAAAATGGTTTTTGGGGGGGTGGTGGTGCAGAATATTACATTACGCCGGGGGCTCCTGCCAAATACCTTCAGTCCGCTCTGCCACGTGGGGAGTGTGCACCACGTAGGGCTTGGACCGTATGTACCCAGAAGAGTTGGAGGGGGATAAACCTCCCCGTTACAGCGAGGTGTTGAACAGTTTTTCCGCGTATACCTCTGTCATCCAGGAGGCCTTCTAGCAAGAAAAGGAAGACGTGCTGCAAATTTACAAAAGGATGGTGGCAAGGGAAAAGGGAGATATAAGGGAAATTCCAGAAAGGCCCTCTGGATTTGCTCAGGCACACCTAGACTTGCCCTCCATTGGGATCTACCTGTAGCATGTACATCATTAACAGGCTTTATTTTTTTTTTTTTAAATTAATTTTATTTTCCTTTGCAGGTCACCTTTTAAGATGCTATTTCCTGTATAATTAAGCAGAATGAAGGCATTAGGTTCTAGTAAAGTTGGGCTTAATCCAGAAATCTTCTCTTATTCAGTCCTTTCTGAGTAAGAAACTCAAGTCTGGGCCCAGCATTTTATGTGTTTCGCTGTTATTTCTAATTTATTTGTGGTCTGTGGTGGTTTTTTTTTGTTTGTTTTGTTTTTAACTTTATGGAAAACTCCTTTGCTTTTGTCTAATTTTATCTCTTTATATGTTACTGTCCAGCGTAGCGTTAGGTGAAACGATGTAAGTATACTGCAAATTGAAGTGCATAATTGCTACTGATCATGCAAGAACGATTGATTCCTACAGTTTATAATTAACAGCACATAATGTTCTGTGCATGGGTTGGATCTATCCCTTTTAACTTTTCCTTTCCGATTCTTTCCAACCCCTGGTCTTGCCGCATCCCAGGCTTTCTGAATACACTCGTTTCGCTGGAGTCTAGTCCATTCTTCCTTTTGTTTTTCAGACCAGTAAAAATGGGAAGTACTGGATTCTGGTTTCCTCCAAGAAGAGTCAGCGGAACTGGTTAAGACCAAAATCTGAGGACTTTAGTGGGCAAACATCAGGTGTGCATTGAACAGAGGCTGCTTTAATCCTACTTTAAGTATATGCTTCTTTAAAAATAGTATTATATATGAGCTTTTGTGTAATGTGTTTGTTATATTTGATACTGCATATAATCATTCATCCTGCAGTTGTGAAAGCACCAGTAAGAATGAGGATTTTAAGTGATAATATGTTGAGACACGAACAGGCAATATTACTCATAAAATTCTTTCAGCTGGTCTTTGGAAAGTGTAATATTTGAGGATCAGTGGTTTTTTAAGTTTTATCTCCATTGCTCAGTCTATATATCCACAAGGAAAAAAA
This sequence comes from Numenius arquata, assembly GCF_964106895.1. Taxonomy (NCBI): domain Eukaryota; kingdom Metazoa; phylum Chordata; class Aves; order Charadriiformes; family Scolopacidae; genus Numenius; species Numenius arquata. The sequence goes on from NC_133579.1 coordinate 10,331,948, forward strand.
AAAAAAAAGTGGTTATTTGCTATTCAGAGATCAATACCAAAGTTCTTAATTGCCTCATCTGTTGAGAAATGGTACTGGGATAATAGTGCATAGATGTTTTCTAATAAAACACTGTCGTTCTCAAAAATTGGATCCACACTATATTTGTTCTGATGATGCATTTTTAAGGACACTTAAAACACAGTTCAAAGTCAGCTTAATTAGTTTTGATCATAGAGGAACGAAACCAAAATTCTTCACCCATGTGAATGTTCTGGGTTACTCTGGTACAGCAACTAGGTTACCGGAAGTTTTGGAGAAGGTTACACTAGTAGTGTTATATTGGCCTGAATATAGGATGGCCTTCAGCCTGGTGTGGGATCTTTGCTTTTAGAAAAAGAGGGAGAAGTTGTCAAGAGTTGTTAATTTAGCAGTAAAGCCTGATACGCTATTCCACAACAAACACTGCTTTTGGCCTCGCATCAGACCCTGCATGTCACCCTTCTGCATGGGCTAATATCCTGCATCTCCCCAGCTTGATGCACATTCAGTTCCTTGCTGCCTGCCCCCAGCGTTACCAGCTCACCCCTGTCCTCACATCCTTAGATATTCCCAGACCCTGTGCAGCGCTCCCTGCACAGGCTTGGCCCCACGGCCCCATCCTGGTTCTGCCTGTTGTCCCTCCTTGCGGCCGCTCAGCCTCCCTCCCTGTATCCTGACGGCTGTGCCTGCTTCCCTTGTTGCCAGCTGGCCATGGAGGGACACTTGCTGCCTATCCCTGGACCCAGCTTGGCCAAATTAACCACACTCCCCTGCAGCAGACTGTGGAGGCAGTTCCCTTGCCCTTCACCGCTAACGCTGCCTGCCCCGTCTCAGGCTGGGTGGGGGTTTGGCAGGGGGGAAAAATGCGTAGTAGCCCTTTCTTACCCCGGTGAGCCTGTAGGTGCAGTAGCCACGCAGCCAGGGCCACAGCTGCCGGCTCTGTGTGGCGGGTCTCATCTAGGTGCCTGTGGGGTATAGATAATACCCGGTGTACGTGTAGGTCGGGTTGGATTATTTGTTTTCTCCCCTCCAAACTTCATTTGTCAGGAGAGATTAAGCTAAAACGAGATTTCATTCTGTATTCAGGCCAATATGCGTAGAAGACCAGTGTGTTCATTTACAGGAAAGGGAAATTAATTTTATTGCCAGATCCTGATTAAGGCGTATATTGGAAAAAATCTTTCAATCCACAAATATATCACAACTTTGATGTGAATCAGACCCTCCTTTTGAATTACGTTGGTGGCTTCATTGAAGTCTTTGGAACTGGTCTTCATTTACTTTTATTGCAGAAAACTATTGATTCCCATTCTCCACAAACAGCTGTTTCATTTTTTTCACTTACGAACTAGAGAGTTGATTATGAGAAAGAAAATAAAATTAAGCTGATACTTTGAAGACCTGTGTATGTTCCCACTCATGGAACTGATGTCTCCGGGCTTCGTCCCATGAGTGGGAATGAGTCCGAGACAAATCTGAAATTGTAAGAGTCCTTAAGGAAACACCTTTTCTGTCACCGGGTATCTTTAAGGAGGTTAGTGGTTCCATATAAAATTTGGGGGATTAAATGTGGTCTCACAAAACCTCTTGCTTAAAGGAAGTAGCATAGTTTAACCTGCCATTCAAGGACTTGAGGGTTGAAAGGCAGCAGATTTCCATCTTGGTGTGCCAGTACGTCTCTCCTCTTGTAAAGAAAAGGGAAAAGTTATGGGGAGGAGGGAGGAAGAGGTATAGAAAACATACGTTTCAGAAATGTATAGAAAATATACATTTCAGTCTGAAGCTTTCATAAAATGCAGACATTAAAGAGGTGCATCCCTTTTTCCTCATCCCTGCCCCTCTACTCTCCTGTCCTGCCATTCACTGAGGAAAAACACAGGCTCTCCTTCCCCCTCGCTTTCTCCCAGGGCCACACTGGGGCTTTTGGAAGGACCTTTGAGTTTTGTCCCCATCGCACCTGGGCGCTGCTCTCCAGCAGAGGGGGGTTGGCTCCCTCCATCTCTGCTGAGCCTGGGTGGGGGCGAGAGGACAGCTGAGGCTGGGCCCAGGCTGCCTCCAAGCCATCCCGCCGCCCCTTCCCTGACTCCCGTTTTGTTGATCGAGGAGGCGGCCTTAGGTTGGAGCAGCTGCGGCCTGGTGCTCCCTGCCCGGCTCCACCTGTCCCCCAGCAGCTGCTGGCTTCCCCTGGCCCTGCTGCTGGGGGCTGTGGGGGCAGCCGGCCGCCGAGCCCCCGGCCTCCATGCCGCCCGGCCGCCTCTCGCCCAGCTGCCCCGGCACAGGCCACGGTGGATGGCAGCTGCGAGCCTGGGCCCGGGGAGGGGGGAGAATCCCTGCTTTTGAGAGAAAAGCCAAATCTGGGGGCTTTCCAGCCCTGCCCAACACCAGTATTGAGTGCCACCCTCCCGCCATCCTCCTCCTCGCCCCCGTTGCCACAGACCTCCCGCTCGGCCCTTCCCGCAACGGGCAGCGCTGGGTTTTGGTATCTGTAGTAGCAATTGTGCACTGAGGACGGGGAAAAAAAAAAAAAAAAAAAAAAAAGCTGTCAGCTCCCCCTTGACAAAGGGAGGGCTGTTGAGTGCCCCCCGTTAATGGCAGGCACCCAGTTGCTACTACACGTTACCAGACGATGAATGTAAAGCTGTTCGCCCGCAAGTCGGACATGAGTGTCACGCACCTCCTTCAGCCTCTGGTTTAGCGCAGGGTTTGCGAATACTAAGAGCCTCCCCCATCCTGAGCCAGCCTAAATGCCGATACTTACAGCCCCTACGTCTTGGCAGGATAGCGTGAGGAGGGGTGGGGGGGGGGTCTCCAGGGCCGGGCTGATAAAACCCTAATCTATCTAATCTATCCCTAATCCCTGGGATTTCTGTTGTTAATACGCCGGGTCTCGGTTAGCAGAGGGTATGGTCTGCAGGAGAATTTCACCTGGCGTTAGCAATCACTGGCAGGGAGTACATTTTGCCAGAGTAGATGACAGCCAGGAGGAGGTGCACCCCAGAACATGAGCTTTGCCCCCTCAGACCCTCCCCGTGGGTACTGCCCCTTTTCCCACAGGTTTTTCAAACATTTCCAGGCTTTCCAGATCTATTCACTTGGGGAACTGCGTGCGTGCGTGCGTGTGTGTGTGCGTGTGTGTGTGTGCGTGTGTGTGTGTGCGTGTGTCCGTGCGGTCACCCCAGGCCCGGGGTGACTTTTATTCCTTCGAGATGCGAGGCGGTGGGGGTAGGTAACCCCTTTGCCTCACCTCTCCCGTAATCCGACAGAAACTTTGCTGTTCTCCGTCAGGGCCTGAGGGGAAGGTTGCGAGGTGTAATTTCAAGGGCATATGTGGATCTGTTCATCCTGAGCAATGCGTTTTTAAAGAGTTGCAGCAAATAGTGTAAAGAAACCTGCAGGTATTACATTAGACCAGCTGAACCTAATTTTATTTTTAAGTTTTATTCAGAAGCATCACATAGCAAGTAAACTTCAAAATCTAAGTTTAGTTACAAACTAGTTGTTTCTTATTTTTTTTTTCCAGTCCCCTTTTGCTTTCTTTTACGACCACATGAAACTTGAGAAGCCATCTAAAGCTAAATCATTTAGTGGAGTTGGGCAATTCCCAAGTGTCCAACAAGAAGGCCTGGTTTAGGCTGCGATGGCCACTGTCATTCCTGGTGATTTGTCAGAAGTAAGAGATACCCAGAAAGTCCCTTCAGGGAAACGTAAGCGTGGTGAAACCAAACCAAGAAAAAACTTTCCTTGCCAACTGTGTGACAAGGCCTTTAACAGTGTTGAGAAATTAAAGGTTCACTCATACTCTCACACAGGAGAGAGGCCCTACAAGTGCACACAACAAGACTGCACCAAGGCCTTTGTTTCTAAGTACAAATTACTAAGGTATTAAACTCTATTTATCTTTCAGATTATATTATCTATTTTATGTTGGCCGTGTTAAGCCGTGTAAAAGTATATATTTGTGTACGCCTTCAGCTGATTGCAGAGAGGATGTGCTAATTAAAGTAGCCATTGGATTGTTTCTAGAATTCTAAATTACCTAAGTTTGCAAGCTAATGTCTTTGATTTTGTTTCTTAATTTGTTTTCTGCTTTTGTTTTCTGTTTGTTTGTTGTTTTGTTTTGTTTTTTTAAATGAGCGTAGAATTTTCATTTGTATAAGGAATTGTCACAAGAAAAAAAGAGTATGGACTGAAAATTCTTTGGCTATGGACTTTTACACGAGTACTTTCATACTTGCCCTTATACCCCTGTTACAGTAGCTAAAATCCACCAAAGCTAAAGTGTCAATTTAAGAGAAATGGCTCGCGTTTTGCTATATTTAAATTTGTCAAACTGTCTTTGTAGTGTCATGCTTTCAGTTAAAAGGTTCTGTTGCAAAGCAGCCCTTAGTGTAGTATTTAGCTGCCATTAAAAAATGAGCACGTGTGTTTTTTGATCAAAATAATTACTTACAGAATATATCTGTGTTTAAAGGCATATGGCTACTCATTCTCCTGAGAAAACCCACAAGTGTAATTATTGTGAGAAAATGTTTCACCGAAAAGATCACCTAAAGAATCACCTACATACACACAATCCCAACAAAGAGGCCTTTAAGTGTGAAGAATGTGGAAAGAACTACAATACCAAGCTTGGGTTCAAACGTCACCTGGCTTTGCATGCTGCAACAAGCGGTGACCTCACCTGTAAGGTATGTTTGCAGACTTTTGAAAGCACCGGAGTGCTGCTGGAGCACCTAAAAACTCATGCAGGCAAGTCATCGGGTGGAGTGAAGGAGAAAAAGCACCAGTGTGAACACTGTGATCGTCGGTTCTACACCCGAAAGGATGTCCGTAGACACATGGTAGTGCACACTGGAAGAAAGGACTTCCTCTGTCAGTACTGTGCACAGAGATTTGGGCGGAAGGATCACCTCACGCGCCACATGAAGAAAAGTCACAACCAAGAACTTTTGAAGGTCAAAACAGAGCCAATGGACCTTCTAGATCCCTTTACCTGCAATGTTTCTGTGCCTATTAAGGATGAGCTGCTTCCAGTGATGTCTTTACCTTCCAGTGAACTGACATCAAAGCCATTTACAAACACTTTGCAATTAAATCTCTACAACACTCAGATTCAGTCCATGCAGAGTTCTGCATCTGCACACCAAATGGTTGCCACATCGTTGCCATTGGGAATGCCTTGTCCAATAGATATGGAGTCTGTCCACCCTTCTCACCAGCTATCATTGAAATATCCGCTCGGTACTACCTCATACGCAATTTCTATGCCTGAAAAAGAACAGCCATTGAAAGGGGAAATCGAAAGTTACTTAATGGAGTTGCAAAGTGGTATGCCTTCTTCATCCCAGGATTCTCAAGCATCTTCATCAAAACTAGGGCTGGATCCACAAGTAGGGACACTAGATGATGGGTCTGGGGAGGTTTCCCTTTCCAAGGGCTCCGTTCCTATTAGCGAACCTCTAAACACCCCATCGTTGGACTTTTCTCAGCTGTTCAACTTCATACCTGTAAACGGCCCTCCTTACAATCCTTCTGTTTCAGTGGGAAACCTCGGAATGAGTTACACGCAAGAGGAGGCACATTCTTCTATGACTCAGCTTCCACCACACACCCAGGATCCACAAGATCCTAGCAATAGTATAGGTCTTGGGTCTCTGCACTCGTTGTCAGCAGCTTTCACGAGCAGTCTAAGCACAACCACCACCCTACCGCGATTTCATCAAGCTTTCCAATAGGATGTACAAAGCTGGCTTGTTACTGTCTACTTGTAGAAATGCCTTAGGTGACCATTTTTAACTTAGTGCCTACTATAAGACATTATAAATTCTCTGCTTTTGTACAGTACCAATCTCATGAAGCCAGTAAGAAATTTAAATTAACTTTTTAAAAATGTTTTGAAAGTGTTTATTCTCAGCTGTGTTTACTTTGTTGTTTGTTGTTTTTTTTATTTTTTTTTTTTTTAAAAAAAAACAGTCTCATTGTATTGTTTTCATTTTCACTGCCAAGTGACACATTTAAAATGTTGGGTAGAAAGTCATCCTAAGCAAACTCTCAACACTCATCCCTTTTTAAAAACTTTTTCAACCGTACCAGCTATTCCATTTTATTGATGTCAGTGGTAGACTTACCACTTTTACCTTTTAATATATTTTACTATTTACAGTTAAAATATGTATCACAAAGATTCCTGAAGATTTGGGAAAAAAATTCTCCAGTCCGTTTCCAAACAAATCCTCTTCCCAAATGGTGATGCATCTGACCTGTTCTATAACGACAAATCTAAATTTTTTTAAATAAATATAGAATTCAGATTTTTCTGAAAACTTGTGTGTGTATATATAAAAATCCATATATACACATGTACATATATATAGCATTTTGACTTGTATTGAAGTCATTATAAAAGGTGTTACGAATTTTGCCATTTTCTGGCTTAAATTTTTGTGGCCTGTTATGGATAATGGAAGAAAAAAATTTAGTTTAATTCTCTAAAATCATGGCTGAACAGAATTTCAACAGAGAATCTCTGCTTGCCTAAATGACAAATGTTTCAAGTTGAATTTGGAACTGTGTTGTTGTGCTTTCATGACTCTGGTAGAGGGAAACAGGCGAAATTAATGGCTGATCTTGAAATATAAAAGTGTTGTAATGTAGTAACGCAGAATATTTTGTCGCAGTTTTTGTTTTGATTCTTAACTTGCTGTTTTTTCTCTTTAGTAGCATAGAAAGAGTACTGCATAGGAATCTTCCGATAGTGTATTCACATTTGTAGGCATCAGTCTTCTCCCTCCCAGCTGCCACCGCCAAAGGGTGGATCAAGTCCAGCCAGAAAGTGTGTTATCTATTTTCAGTTCAAAACTAGTGTGCAGTCAGAGAGTGAATGTAAATTTGCAAATACCATTTTTTTTGTTTTTTTTTTCTTTGTTTTTTTTTTTTTTTTTTTTTATTGGAATGATCTTTTCAGTTGTGTTACACGGTGTGTTATGTCCTCCTAAGCAACAAGTTAGATGTTAATCACACTTTCTACACCTGGGTACTTGGTTAGGGACTTTTTGCCCATTGCCAAGATTTAAAGACAGGACTCTTAGGAGTGAAGTAAAAGCATATTGCTTACACCACTTTTACCTAATGCAATATATTCTATTCCCCAACCCCCTATAACCAAAAGAGGAAAAAAAAAAAAAACCCAACAAACTAACCCTGTGATGCATGAAAGCAAACTAGATTTGCTGTAATTCAACAGTAACGTTCTTTTCCTTGTCATTTTTGTACAAGGAATTAAAAAATAGAAATCAAGTACTTTAGTATCTCTCAAACAATAATGAGGATTCGTACAAGGTTTTAAGTGGTTAAACTAAATATACTTCACAGAAACAAAAGTTGCTCCCATTTAAGGAGCTCATGCTCCGGATGTTTTATCAGTAGCTCCTACTTTTTTTTTTTTTAATTCTAGGAGCAATGTGCAGGTGTAGTTTTACTATTTTATACATATGTGTATTTAAATTTTATTACTGAAAGATAACATTTTTATAAATGTGTTTGTGTTCCAAAGGCATTAAAATAAGGATGTATTAATAAGGAAAATACCTTTTGAAATTCTGCAAACTGCTCCTAGATTTTTGGTTCAGGAGCACGTTATCTCAAAGTGGGCTTTTAGCTCTGCTTCATGACTGCTTCCTCTGGTTTCTGTGAAACAGATTGCTCGCTTACTTACATCTTTAGTTGAATGATTTGTTCAATATTGCTTTTTTTTTCTCTTCACCTTTCTAAAGGAAAGAAAAACACAGATGAACAGAGCACAAGGCGAACGCAACCGAATGTAACTCTAGGTTAAACCAGCAACCATAAGGCATCTAGGAAGAACTCGGGTTTATTCTCAGTCCTTTAGGTCAGTGTGAGATGAAGACAAACAGACTTAGTTCCTCCAGCGGGTTATGTCCCGCCTGGAGCTGAGCATCCGCAACTGCCTCCGCAGCGGAGGAGAATCGCGATCGCTCAGTCTCCCAGCAGCGTGGCCGGGCAGCACTGCCCGTCCCGGCACGCAAATTCCCAATCCATAGCCACTGTTTATCAGTCTCATTTGCCAATTAGACCTCATTAAACAAAAAAAACCACAAACAAACAACAACAACCAGAACCCAACCCACACTTTGCCAACACCCGTTTCTCAGCGCGTAGCCAGGATCCTTACTACTTTGTTCGTGCCTTAGCTTCCCAAATGGGGATTGACATTTCACTTTGGAGTCAAGACGTACATTTCACGTGAGAAAACAGGGACCTCAGACAAGATATTGAACCTCATTCAGGCAGGGTGTCCGTGGGTGGCTTGCACCCCGCGTGTCTGCCGCCGAGCTGGGCTGTGCGGGAAGGTGGAAGCAGACTGACGCTGTAAGCAATACTAGACCCCCACCGGAGCGCTTCTGAATATCGCTTCAGGCAGAGTCAACATTGGCCACTACTAAACCGTCAGTTTTTTTAAACCCCGTTTTCTCGATTTTTCAGATGGATTCTCGGCGGGAGGGGGGAGGGCTGGCTGATCGTGCACCACTCTTTGTGCAACTTCTAAACTTCTAGTAAGGTTTGTTTTGGTTTGGTTTTTTTTTTTTTTTTTTAAAATATATATATTTTTGTGTACTTGTTGCTTGTGCTTTATTTAGTAGTAAATTGTGGAATAGAGTGATTTATTGTTAATTTGGCAGTAGCGGTTTTTAAAAACCATATACTGACTGAAACATGAGCCAGAGCTGATTGCTTTATTAAGCTAATAATGAATGTTAAGAGTACATATTTTCAGGATCATTTGCCTAGTGAGCTAAACATGTATTATAGGCCAATATTTTTTAAAATAAAGCTTGGTCAACCTCTATGTTACACATATTACAAGATATAGCACTTTCAAAAAGAAAACCTAAACCTTTTAAGAAAATTTCTTACAGGTTATGCTTTTTATTATAAAACCTTTTATTATAATTTGTTTCAAGTGCCATTAGATTACATATATGTAGGCCTTTGGTATAATGCTTTGTGTACAAAATGGTAGACATTGTAATTTTAAACAGGTACATTTTTACAGTGTTTTCTTATCAATTTGCTATATTGCACAGAACCAGTGTGTCTTTCTTAAGGGTTTTACAATGGTTTTTACTAGGTTTACATGTTTCAAACTACACTGTCTTCTACTGCCATTTTGAATACCAGTCAAAAAAAAAAAAATAATTAGGAGTTTGTCCTCGCCAATTGCAAACTGTGTCCTCTGGAGTTCTGGATGGTAAACTATGGCAAATATGTTTAACATGCAGTATTTGATACAGATTTATTTTGTTTTTTAAAGTCATATCCTATCATCGCTATGCTGCTGTCTGAAGTTGACTTAGGGCCTGATCCTGCATCCGTAAAGGTCGAGGGGAGCAGGACTGCATCCTTCGTTATGTCTGTCTCATACACTGGTTTAGCAGCTCATCCTGTATTCTTCTCAGTCTATAGATAAGCCTCTGAAGTCAATGTACTTACCCGGTATGTAGTAAACCCTATAGGCTTAGCTGCCCGTCCTGCATCCTCCCAGTGTACAACTAAAACCACAGCCTCCTTGGCATCTCCCTCAACGTACAAAGAATGCCACAGGAGTTCAAAATGTGTTCGGATAGTCCCAAAGCTTTTATGCAGTAAGGGTGTCTTACTCTTGTTGGAAGGCAGTGTCTTTTGATAACAGTTATCTAGCCCTGGAAGTGACACAGAACTATTGCTAATCATATGTAAACACTTTTTCAGTATAAGCTTCAGTGGTACAGTTGAACCAGAGTGAATGTTTATCTCCTCAGAAACACTCCTGCAATATTGTTATATTGGATCATGCTGCTAATGTAACTTGGGATACAACTCCTCTCATGGTGCTACAAACCTCCCTGTCTCATTCAGATGTATTTTTACCCATAGAAAAAAAAAAAAAAAAAAAGGACTATACTAGACCTATAGTTGTATGATATATTTTTATACTGTGACTTAATTTGTCATTAATGAACTTTGTGCAACACCACAATGTATTCATATGCACTTGCAAAAGTAAAATTTTGGACACGCAAATTTAAACGCTGACAAGCCCAGCTCTTGTTCATAAAAATAGGTGACTTCTAGTTAAAATTAAATGTGGGCTTTTTATATGGTGTGGAGTGAAGAACATACTATATGTTACTAAAAGCCTTTGAATTTAGACAAAAACTGGGAAAAGTTTATTGGGGAATGATGACACACCCAAACCTGACTCGGATTGCTGAAATTATATTTTTAGCTAGTGGAAAAATTGTTTGGACTTGTATGCTAAAATGTTTTTATGATAAAAGTTTTGAGTCAAAAATAGAGGAAAAAAAAACAAAAACAGAACACAGAAAACCCTGCATTCCAGACTGAATTTGTATATGTTTCTTGCATTTAAAATTTGCTATCCTGTGATATGGGAAATTGAGTTGCTTATCATGTATATGTACTTTAAAATGTATTCACAAACTACTGTTGTATTTGTATAAAATATAGACAAAAAGATTGCATATATATTTTTGTGTATAAGCTCTGTAAAATAGCAATCACATTATGAAGCTGCAGCAGAACTTCATTTTAAACATTCACATCCAAAGAAACAGACTATTTATTGTCCACATACCCTGATTATAAAATATACCTTGCTGCTATTAAACAATAGTGCTGCAGCTTCTTGTGGCCTACAGTGTTATGTTTGCTGTACAAAAATATGTGAACTCCACAAAATATATCAATAAAATTACAGAATGGTTTTAGTTAATGAATAACTTATGCCTGGCATTTCAATAGATAATCTTGATCTGCATGTTTGGGATTAATTACAGAACGCATCCAGTTTTGCTGGGGGTAGCTTTTCTGAGTTTGCAAAGGTATAACTGTCTTGCTAATTTGTGACCAGTAAAATGTCAGTTTTTCAGAAAAAAATCTTAAAGCATAAGTATCTGCGTTTCATGATTTTACCAAGGAACAAATTGGATGATGCTACTGTGTCTGTGACAAGACGGATCTGAGCAGAAGAAGCGGTTGGGTTTGCCATCAAATTGTGCTTTGAAGTGCTGTGAGACACTGGAAGGTGAGTCTGGGGTTTCCGTGGTGGGACCGCTCGTTTGGGAGACGTAGGTGAGTGACTCTCCGTCATTTCAGATTAAGGCAAGTCATTTACATCCATTGTGTTAAGAGTTTGCAGGATAACCTGGAAGGGTGCGGCATGTGCTAGGCACGGTGTGGGGCTTGTCTCTCTGAAATATTTCCAGGAGAAACTCCGTTGCTTTGATCCCATAGATCTCCTGTCTGCCTGTGGCCCTGCCGAAGAAGCCTGACGGTGATGCCCGGGGGGAAGAGGTGCTGCGCAGCCGGACGAGCGGCCAGCTCACAGCTGCAGAAAGTTGTTCCCTAGCACAGACTGTTTGCCGGGAAAGTAAAATACTAGCATTTTGCTTTTTGTTGCTTTTCGGAACATACTTTGTTAACATCCTCAGCCTTGTCTGTGTTTTCCTGCTTTTGGGTTCCTCTCTTTTCCAAGTCTTGACTTTTTAGATTTCTTGCTGTAGCTGGGTCTGAGAGAAATGGTTGTTACAGAGAGTTGTTGGCTTTCCCCTTCTCCTTATGCAGGTATTTTTCCGTTCTTGCGATCCCTACCCCTTTCCTCTGAGCTGACATCACTTGTGTGTCACAGGTTTCTAACTTGCTTGAGAGGGTTGGCCTTGTTACATTGAGAGTCAAAAGCTCTAGAGGTATCTGCTCTGTGATACGAAATACTCTGCAAAACCATTTATTCCCCTCCCCGTGCCCCCCGAGAGAAAACCGCCCCATTGTGTCACTGTCACAGCTGGTCTCACCCACCGTTACTGAATGAACATGTTCTCCTTGCAAACAGACACCTTCTAGAAACTCCGTCAGCTTCTGGAGTAAGTGGAATGTGATTGCATGGATGGTGTCTGTGTTATATCCAGAGATATTTTGGTGCAGTCCCTCCAGAGCTTTCCTTGTTAAATTCAGAGCCACAGGCATCGTCCCTTCTCTCTCTCCTGTAACCGTCCCTTTCCAAAACCTGCGTAACAAAGTACAGAAAAATGGTCCTTCAGTACCTTCTGCACCTGGTCTCGCTGTCCTCCAGGAGTGAAAGAGAAAGACTATTCCGGTTTCCCCCTTCTCTCTCCTTTTCCTTCCCACGCGTAAGCATGCTCTAGGATAAAGGATGTTGTTTTTTTACTGAGAAACCCAAAACTGAGCGAGGGCTGCTGCTGGACAAGCAAGAACCGAGCAGCTACGTGCTGTTGGCTTCCCTGCTTTGCAAATCAAAACATTGTATTAAATCGGATCGAAATTTAAGTTTTCCAAAGTGGCAGTTGCCGCGGTTGGCACAGCGGGGATTTGCCATCGCGAGCAGGCAGCAACAGGGCAGCAAGATAAAAGCTCTGTTATAGATGATAGAGTCTGTGCTTAAAAGTTTGAGAAGTGTATTGGAGGATTAACTGCTGCTTATCGTGATGAGCTGGGGCTTTTAGTACCTAAACGGCAACGCTGCGTTTCTGTGTTTTGAACGACGGTGGAGATAGTGGTGGCGAAAATGACAGACCCCAGCAGGAGAATGGAGTTCCAAGTTCCTGCTCGCGTGCTGTATCCCAGGTAATTCAGTATAAACTTTCTCTACTCCTAATAAAGGTTAAGCAGCTTGCCCAGTATTTTTATTTTTATGTAATTGTATTTAATTGTTGTAAAGGTCTGTGCGTCCTCAAGCAAGGAACATTTTCAGAGAAACAGGTATTTTTGAAAAATATAATTAACAGTTGTATTATTCATTGTCATCGTCATCCCACAGCCTTGTCTCCTTCAAGGGACATTTGTGTCATGAAATCAGCAGCTGCAAAGCTAGTTTGCCTCAGAGGGGACTGAGGAGACATCAGCTGAGCCCTCTGAAAGCAGGATTATAGTAATGCGTGCTGTGGCCGGGCTGGAAATCATTCCGATTGATCCTTGGTAGTTTGCCCGTGGCACTGATTCTCACCGTTGCGCTGAACTGCAATGTACAAAGAAGAAGAATGGTTTAGTTATTTCATATAAATCGGTCAGATCTCTGCTTGATGCGTTTAAAATAATGCAGAGAGCCTGAAGAATAGTCACAGTTTCTGAAAACCAGTACATTGCTTAAACTTTTGTATCTATATGTGTGTGTGTGTGTATGTATGTGTCTACCTGTAGATGTATGTATGTGTACATATATGTGTGCGTGGGAGCAGTGCGTGGGAGCAGTCAAACCTGGAAAAGTTGGGAAATCAGTTTTATTTGGGTTTGGTTTACTTCAAAAAGTTTAAAGGTCTTTCTGTTTTACAAGTCCACAATGAATCATGCGATTTGTAAAGGCATCTCCTCGTTAACACAGCGTGTGGTTTCCCAGGCGAGTTGGAAGAGTTTCTTCCGAATACTTGATTAATCTACGAGCGACAGCAATTTTTATCTGCGGGGCGCAGAGAGTGCCGCGAGGAAGGTGTTTGTCAGCTCTCCTTGTGCAGTGTTAGATACAACTCCAGCAGAAGGGTTCTGTGGGCTGTGCCTCTGAAATTAAGCTCCGCTCTGGGCCACTGCCTTTGGGTGAAACTGTTTCCCACACGGTCATGGGGAAACCCTGAAGTTCACTCACAAGCACTTATTTGAAGATGAAAATAAAATACAGACTCTGAATGGTTAAGGGGGCGTGCCGTAAATGAGCAACATCCGAGCTCTGACATAGAAATACGAAATTTCAAACATTAATGACAAATAAACACACGCTAAACCTTCAAACTCACTGAAGTCTGCCCTCCCCTAAGAATTGTCTCCTCTTACTCTGTCAGTGCCTGGTTCCCTAACCAATAAAGCCCAGAATTGCCCAATAATTCACGTGCTCTCTTCGGCTTAGACGTATTTTTCTTCAGCAGTATTTTTACAAGAATCATCTTCTTATTCACTAATGCAAACCACATAACAATATACTTAAACTGTATGACCCATTTTAATCAGGCAGGTTTAATACTCTATAACTTAGGGCAGCATCTGATAATTTGCAGTGCCCCCTCAGAATCATATCATAGAATGGTTTGGGTTGGAAAGGACCTTAAAGATCATCGAGTTCCAACCCCCCTGCCGTGGGCAGGGACACCTCCTGCTAGACCAGGTTGCTCAAGGCCCCATCCAGCCTGGCCTTGAACACCTCCAGGGATGGGGCATCCACAGCTTCTCTGGGCAACCTGTTCCAGTGTCTCACCACCCTGAGGGTGAAATATTTCTTCCTTCTATCGAGTCTAAACCTACCCTCTTCCAGTTTAAAACCATTACCACTCAACCTATCACTACATGCCCTTGCAAACAGTCCCTCCCCATCTCTCCTGTAGCCCCCTCTAGGTACTGAAAGCTGCTATAAGGTGTCCCCAGAGCCGCCTTCTCTCCAGGCTGAACAACCCCAGCTCTCTCAGCCTGTCCTCACAGGAGAGGTGCTCCAACCGTCTAATCATCTTCATGGTCCTCCTTTGGACCCGTTCCAACAGGTCCATGTCCTTCCTGTGTTGAGGACTCCAGAGCTGGACACAGTTTTCCAGGTGGGGTCTCACCAGAGCAGAGTAGAGGGGCAGAATCCCCTCCCTCGCCCTGCTGGCCACGCTTCTCTTGATGCAGCCCAGGATGGGGTTGGCTTTCTGGGCTGCGAGTGCACGTTGCTGGCTCATGTTGAGCTTCTTGATCACCAGCACCCCCAAGTCCTTCTCCTCAGGGCTGCTCTCAATCTATTCTGGTGGCCCACGCCATCATTTCAGAGCCGCTGAATTCAGCTGGTCCTCTCGCCTCTTCCCTTCTTTGCAGCTCTCTGAAGATGTGGTGCTTGCAGGGAGCCCCCACCTTTGCTCTCTCAGTCTGTCTGTTACGAGGCTGTGGGGCTGAATGGCAGAATATCACTAACGTTACCCCCTGGGCCCTTTGAATCACAGAATCATAGAATCATCTCGGTTGGAAGAGACCCTTGGGATCATCGAGTCCAACCATCTACCCTACACTACAAAGTTCTCCCCTATACCATATCCCCCAACACCACATCTAAATGACTCTTAAACACATCCAGGGATGGTGACTCAACCACCTCCCTGGGCAGCCTGTTCCAATGCCCGACCACTCTTTCTGTGAAAAATTCTTTCCTAGTGTTCAGTCTAAACCTACCCTGTTGGAGCTTGAAGCCATTCCCTCTTGTTCTGTCATTAGTTACCTGTGCGAAGAGACCAGCACCAACCTCTCTACAGTGTCCTTTCAAGTAGTTGTAGAGAGTGATGAGGTCTCCCCTCAGCCTCCTCTTCCTCAGACTAAACAGTCCCAGCTCCTTCAACCGCTCTTCATAATATCTATTCTCCAGGCCCTTCACCAGCTTCGTTGCCCTCCTCTGCACTCGCTCCAGCACCTCGATATCTCTCTTGTATTGAGGTGCCCAAAACTGGACACGATACTCGAGGTGTGGCCTCACCAGTGCTGAGTACAGGGGGACAGTCACCTCCCTACTTCTGCTGGTCACGCTATTTCTAATACAAGCCAGGATGCCATTGGCTTTCTTGGCCACCTGGACACACTGCCGGCTCACATTCAGCCGCTTGTCAATTAGAACCCCCTTTGCTGTCGGTCGTTAATTTTTCTCATTAAAGCATTGGGGCTGTTTTCTAGTCCTTAAGCTACGAGTCTCAAATACCACCGTCACTTTTTGTCATCCCCCCCGTGACCCAGCAAAGTTAGCTTTTTAAATTCCAAGGGCAAGACTGTAAAACCAATCTTGGACAATGTGGCTGAAGATGCTGCGTGAGGTGCCTGCCAGCACAGGTACCCGTCTTTGCATGGCCAGAAAGTGGTGCTATGGGTATTTCACGTCATTTTATTATCTTCATCCCAAAGTTTGGAGTCTCTTAGCTTGTCTCATGGTGCTCTTTTGCAATTGCGATGTTAATCTGCAGCAGCAGGTCCCAGATTGTTATCCCTGGTCCGTTGGTGGTCACTGAGGCCTCAGTATATGAGCTGTGAAACCTCACCTGCCTTGCCAGTGCCTCCAGTTAGAGCCCCGGTGCTTCCAGGTAAGGAGAGCCTGTGCTTCGTGCTCTTCAGCGCAGGGAGTAACCTTACTGGGAAGGCAGAAAGCATCGAGCAGCTGTTTGGCAATGTGCGTTGGAAACTTGATCTTATTATTTATAAACTAGGGTTTAACCTTTTTAAATGTTTATTATTAATTATGTCTCAGTTCCGAAGATCAACCCTAAAATGGCATGACAATTCTTGCAATGTATTTATTCTTCCCCTTTGGGTTTACCTCTGACTGCTTTAATGAAAACTTGCTTTCGTTTGCTATTCCGAGGCGTCATTTGTCTCACCAAAACAACCAAACTCTGAAAGGTGAACTGGATTCTCTTTTGGCTTGTGCTTGTAGTAAAAGGTTAATCGGTGGCCTGGTTTCAGAGCAAGCCCCTGTGTATGGACCGGCTTCAGATAATGGTATCGCTTACACCTGTGAGATTGGTCATATCACAGCTGCTTTCAGGCAACGCTGAATATCATTTGGGGTGTGAGTGGAAGCAGCCTTTGGACCATGAAACACTATAAGTGTCAGGAAGAAGGTGGGCTCATCATCAGATCCTAAACTGAGACCGTAGGGACTGATGGTAAATGGAGAAAAGCGGTAATTTTGATTTGAAACTGGGAAGAAAGCCTCTCAGAAATCACTAAGGCACAGGCTAAGGAACTCTTGTTGTTTTGAGAGTAGGACTACAATTTAAGTACATAAGTGATAAATTTGGCAAGAGAGAAATCTTCAGCAAGATTATGAAGTAATTTAGTAGAAACAAAGTGCTACCTCTATATTGTAAAGCAGTTGTTAGAAGCCACGGGACAGCCAGGCCTTCAAGGGTTTGTTACCTGGCACACCAACCAAATAGAACACTGACTGTGAAGAAGAATATAACTATACAGAATCACAGAATGATATGGGGTTGGAAGAGACCTCTGATGATCATCTAGTCCAACCCCCCTGCCAAAGCAGGTCCACCTAGAGCGGGCTGGACAGGAACTCTTCACAGCTCCAATCCCCAATTCTGTCCT
This sequence comes from Numenius arquata, assembly GCF_964106895.1. Classification (NCBI taxonomy): domain Eukaryota; kingdom Metazoa; phylum Chordata; class Aves; order Charadriiformes; family Scolopacidae; genus Numenius; species Numenius arquata. The sequence goes on from NC_133579.1 coordinate 10,349,096, forward strand.
TCTCCCGTTTTAGACAAAGCTTTGGCTGTTAGGAACCATAACCACAAGGTGATGCACCTTGATGAAAATGAAACTCTGGTGTGTGTCCTCTGCTGTGGTGGGTTACATCCATGTCAGTCCTATAACGCCCTCGATATGGGGGCCGACTTCTTCTGTCCAGCAACTCAAGGAACAGCAGCAGTAACTAACAGTAATGGCAAACGAAGAGTTTCTATATTCCTGATATACAAGTGAAATGCAAACGGGTGAAGCGAGTGAGAATCAGGTGCGCAGGCATGTTTTACTTGTGGAAATACGACACACAAGTTTAGGATAAAACCATCGCTGCCGCAGGTGACGGTAGCTGTGACATCATATTGCAGCCCTAGGGATGCAGGCTGCGTCTTTCCCTCTTGTCACTTGTAGAAGTCCCTGTTGCGTTCTCTGCTGATGACTTCTGGTTCATACAGCTTCTGTCTGGCTTGAGGAAGTAGCAGGGAAATGGGAACAGCGTGGCTGGAGGCTGCCGTGGGTGCCGGTGCCGTGCTGCGGGTTCCCCTGGAGAAGGAAGGGGTGGCTTGTCCCCCGCAGCCCTGCTCCCCTCTGAAAACGGCTCCCCGGGGCCACGCTGTGGCTCCCTCCTCCGGCACTGCTGGAGCTAAACGGGGCTGGGAAGTGTGGGGAGGATGTCCCATAGCGGTTGCGCGTGGTGGGAAGTCACTGGGCTGAGTCATCAGTGGATTACAGGACAATAACATTTATTAAGACTAAACGACTGCTTGCTTTTACATCTTCTTTAATTGTGTTCCCATTGAAAGACACTGGATGTCCCCCTGCTCTGGTCCTCAGCAATCAGCTTGAGTCAGGACAGTAAGTTACATTAAGTCTGTTTAGATCCCAAAATATGCCCCTCTTCCTGTCCAAAACCTCCATGTATTTCCCAAGAATAATACAACATCCCTGCCATGAGAGGGGCAAAACAGAAAGATTTTTGGCAGAAAAGGGTTACAGGAAAATAACCAAAACAGGGACAACTGGAAGGTGGGGGACGTGTGTGTGTGTGAGTTTAAAAAAAATATTTTGGAAAGTCTGGTAGAGCCTTTGGGATGAGATTTCAACTAAATAAATTTGGGAACAGTCCTAATCCTAACTCTCTTTTTTTATGAACTTATATTTTACTGCTGTGCTCTGCAGCATTCACAATCTCCATAGGATCATAGAATGCTTTAGGTTGGAAGGGACCTTTAAAGGCCATCCAGTCCAACCCCCCTGCAATGAGCGGGGACATCTTCAAGTAGATCAGGTTGCTCAGAGCCCCGTCCAGCCTGACCTTGAATGTTTCCAGGGATGGGGCATCTGCCACCTCTCTGGGCAACCTGTGCCAGTGTTTTGCCACCCTCATCGTAAAAAATTTCTTCCTAATGTCTAGTCTGAATCCCCCCTGTTTTAGCTTAAAGCCATTACCCCTTGTCCTATCACAAGAGACCCTGCTAAAAAGTTTGTCTCCATCTCTCCTGTAGGCCCCCTTAAGAACTGAAAGGCCGCGATAAGGTCTCCCTGGAGCCTTCTCTTCTCCAGGCTGAACAACCCCAACTCTCAGCCTGTCCTCATAGGAGAGGTGCTCCAGCCCTCTCATCATCCTTGTGGCCCTCCTCTGGACCTGCTCTAACAAGTCCACGACTTTCTTGTGCTGAGGGTTCCAGAGCTGGACACAAGTACTCCAGGTGGGGTCTCACCAGAGCAGAGTAGAGGGGCAGAATCACCTCCCTCGACCTGCTGGCCACGCTTCTCTTGATGCAGCCCAGGATGCGGTTGGCGTTCTGGGCTGTGAGCGCACATTGCTGGCTTAAGTCCAGCTTTTCATCCACTAGTATCCCCAAGTCCTTCTCCTCAGGGTTGCTCTCATTCCCTTCATCCCCCAGCCTGTATTGATACTGGGAGTTACCCCAACCCAGGTGTGGGACCTTGCCCTCAGCCTTCTTGAACCTCATGATGTTAACACGGGTCCAGTTCTCGAGCTTGTCCAGGTGCCTCTGAATGTCCTGTCCCTCAGGCATTGTAACTGCACCATTTGGCTTGGTGTCATCTGCAGTCCTGCTGAGGGTGCACTCGATCCTGCTGTCTATGTCATTGTTGAAGATATTAAACAGTACTGGTACCAATACGGACCACTGAGGGACACCACTCGTCACCAATCTCCATTTGGACATTGAGCTGTTGACCACTAACCTGTGGACGTGACCATCCAACCAATTCCTCATCCACCCAACAGTCCACCCATCAAATCCATACCTCTCCAACTTAGAAAGCGGGATGTTGTGGGGGACCGTGTCAAAAGCCTTACAGAAGTCCAGATAGATAACATCTGTAGCTCTTCCCTTGTCTACTGGTGTAGTCACTCCATCACAGAAGGCCACTAGCTTGGTCAGGCAGGACTTGAATATATCTGGACTTGTCCAGATACGCTCCTATAATTGTCAGCTTAATATGTCCATTCTCAGGCCCTTCACCCACCCATCCTTCTACCTACTCCCCTCCCTCAACCAACTTTCCCTTTGAACCTTCTCTGCCACCTTAACCTGATGAAAACAGGTTGTAACAAGTGTGCTTCTCCCATGAGAAGGTTGAAGTTCTTGGAGAATTTATAGCAGACATTGTCTCTCTGTGTTTATATATTGTGTGGCACAGAAGTCCGTGCGAGAATTGGACCCCTAATAGCACTCGGAAAGTAGGCAGAAAAATTCCTTTCTCTCTCCAGTACAGCTTCATTTGCTTACTGCAGCTTTTCATTTCCATCACAACTCACCTGCCTAGAAAACATGCTCTGCAAAGATCAGAAAAGTGGAAACTTTTGCATACAAATATAACATCACAGTGCTGCTCAGAGAAGGAGCGTAAAACACCTGTTGTCTCCATGGCTCACTTCACTGCATATTTAAAACTACGCTAAAGCTCTGTTGGTCTTCCCCCCAGCCCCAAAGCATCCCTGCGTAACTGCTGTTGAAGCCGTGCCTCGGGCCAGATGGCTGCTCCTAGGAGGGGGCAGCAGCAGGGTATTACCTGGCTGGCTTGTGCTTAATGACAGAAATTTCACATGACAGGGGGTGATAGCACCAGAGGAGTCCAGGGGCCTCTTGTACTGTCAGAATCACTTCTGGAATGGACAAGGAAAGAGGAGCCTTTTGCCTGACAGGGCATCTGCAGGGACTCTCCCACCCAGGGCCACTGAGAGGCATCCCAAACTCTTGGCACTCTCACTTGTTAACAACTCCTATAATGCATATTAACACCTATTTATCTAGTTGTGCCCCAGCCTATCTGTTTCACGCTGGCAGGTGATGACCCAAATTCCCCATTCCCATTCATCTCTGATCCAAGTTTGCTTCCCTGTGAATTGCAATGACCAATTTCTCCTGATAGTCCTAAGTCTCAGTACTGGCAAAGACTTCCATCGCTGATTTGCTGCAGTGATGGCTCTGAAACCCTCTGGCTGAGCAGATCTAGAGTTCCAGTAGGGTCAGAAGATGTCTTTGGGACTTTAGGTTTGTCTGTTGAGGTGAACAACTGAACCCATCTCAAGGTGGAGAACACTCCAGTTCTACTTGCACACGTTCTGAGCACCCCTGAAACCTCCCTCAGCGTGTCTGTGCTGCATCTTACTCATCCAGAGAAGCAAAACAAGAAGAACAGAAAACACCAGGAAAACTCCTCAGGAACTGCCGGCGGAGCCAGTGCTGCCCAGAGATAAACTCTGGAGAAACAAGCACCCCCAGTCTTTGAAGTCCCGTGGCAGGAGCTGTATTGGCAAAGCTAATATCCAGAGGGAAGTTCTGAAGGTCAAGGAGGTGGGAAGTGGGGACCGACCAAGATATCTGTCAACATGTACAGAAAGATACTTACTTGAACATTCCAAAGCACTTCGCTGTATAGTTCCCGTAAGGGTGCTCTGAGGCATGGGCAGTGCAGCAGGTACCAGACACTGAGGCAGTCCGTGTGAGCACCATCAATACGAGAAAGAAGGGTTAAAAGAGCAAAAGCCCCTCTGAAAGAACACTGGGGCCAGAAAGGCAAAATTATACAATGGTTAGAGTTGGAAGGGACATTAAAGATCATCGAGTTCCAACCCCCCTGCCATGGGCAGGGACACCTCCCACAAGACCAGGTTGCTCAAAGCCCCATCCAGCCTGGCCTTGAACACTTCCAGGGATGGGGCATCCACAGTTTCCCTGGGCAACCTGTTCCAGTGTCTCACCACCCTCACAGTAAAGAATTTCTTCCTGATATCTAATCTAAATCTCCCCTCTTCCAATTCAAAACTGCAATCTCAATTTATCCTACATGGGCAGATGTAGGAGGAACCGAACCAGTCCCCTTGTCCCGGTGGTGTTTAAGTGGCAGGTTTCTCCAAACACACTTTTATATTTAGTTATGCCTTGCCATAGCCTCCTCAAACACTAGCGCTCACCATTTCAACTCCTTCCTCTGACAACAACTTTGAGCTGTTTAATGCATCTGATGATGATCATTCCTGCCTGGAGCCGTGGTGAAATGCAACCATCAGTCACTGCTTTATTTACTCCCAGGGCATTTTGCTAGAGGTATTCAGTGGACGGAACACCTTTCTTTTCTCTTGAGAGTAGAAATCATGTGAAATACATATAAGTTAATATCATTTTAGCTTTAAATCCATTTGCCTTGACTTTCTAGAGATTTACTTCAGGGTTGGAGAAGAATGTTTCCAGGTGAGCCTGATTGGGTTCAGCTAGTTGTGACAGATGCAGTTCATCTGGGGGTGGGAGGGAGAATGGTGAAGAAAGGATAAAAGGCTTTGGAAGGCACCGAAGAGTCCTTTCTGTCAGGGAAACTTTCCAGTCTTCTGTCTCAGTAACTGAGTAACCGCCTGCTGTTTCCTCCACCTTATTATGCCCTCACCCATTCCTCTTAACTGCTTTCTTCCTTTGGAGTTTTCCCCATCTGTGGATTTGCGACCCTGCAGCAGCCCCTTGGTTATCCCTGGCAAAGACAGCAAAAGCTTCTTGGGGGGAACTCCTGCCGCCAGGACTCGCCGCTTGCCCCCTCGCCTGGCCTGGTGCTCCATCGACTGGGATCAGCTCTGCCTCCTGCAGCCCTTAGGCTCGGGGGGCTTCGGTGCCGTCTACAAAGCCACCTACCGCGGTGCAACCGTGGCTGTGAAGCAGGTGAAGAAGAGCAGCAAAAACCGGCTGGCGTCGCGACAGAGCTTCTGGGCTGAGCTGAACGTAGCCCGGCTGCAGCACGATAACGTGGTACGCGTGGTGGCTGCCAGCTCGTGTGCCCCGGCCAGCCAGAACAGCCTGGGCACCATCATTATGGAGTACGTGGGCAACATCACCCTGCACCATGTAATTTATGGCACTGGCGACGCGTGGAGACAGGGTGAGGACGATGAAGGGGGATGTGGAAGGAAGGCCCTGAGCATGGAAGAGGCTGTGTGCTATGCTTGTGACATTATGGCCGGCTTGGCCTTTCTTCACTCGCTGGGCATTGTGCACTTGGACCTGAAGCCTGCAAACGTCTTCATCACCGAGCAGGGAGCGTGCAAGATCGGAGACTTCGGGTGCTCCCAGAAACTGGAGGAGGGCTTGTCCCAGAGCCCCCACGTTTGCCAGCAAGGGGGCACCTACACGCACCGTGCCCCTGAGCTCCTCAAGGGGGAGAGGGTCACTGCCAAAGCGGACATCTACTCGTTTGCTATCACCCTCTGGCAAATCGTCATGCGAGAGCAGCCCTACCTGGGGGAGCGGCAGTACGTGCTCTATGCGGTGGTAGCCTATAACTTACGCCCTTCGCTGGCTGCCGCCGTTTTCCAGGAGTCGCCGGTGGGCCAGAGACTCCAGGGCATCATTAGCTGCTGCTGGAATGCGAAGGTAGAGGAGCGCCTGAGCGCAGCCCAGCTGCTTCCCAGCCTCAGGGCCCTCAAGGGCAGCCTCTAGGGAAACCCAGGACTCTTTAACGTTTCTTTTATTGTTGGCTTTTCTTTCCTTCCACCTTTCCTCCAAACATTTAGCCTCTGCGTGATCTAAAGGCTTTGTTGCTGGTTTTTTGTTGTTTTCTTTTAAATACTTAAAAAAGAAAAAGAAACTGCTTTGTTCTAAGAAGATTATAAATAAAGAGATTTAACAAAACTGTGGGTTTTTACCGTGGGAGGGGATAGAAGCAAGGATCAAGAGGTGGGCAAACAGGACTCTTTCTGGTTGATCTGTTGTGTGCTGCCTTGCTCAGGGAGGAACTGGGGAATGTGATGTGCAGAAAAATAGTTGTCTTCAAATAAGTGAAGTACGAAAAAAGGGTTGCTTTTAGAAGGTTCTTTGTACATAATACCTTTTGGTATTTCCAAAATGTCAGATCTGAGTAGTTCTTTACACTAGCTAAGTTTGGGCATTTGAGCTTTTCCCCTTCATTTACCAAGGAATGAGTATGCATCACAAATCAATGAATGCAGGAAAATAAGCTGAGTGTCAGTCAGGGTTGCGTTGTGTTTTTTTTGTTGTTGTTCTTAAATGTACTAAATTTCAGTAAGTGTGCTTTTTCTGAAAAGGAAAATGTGAACTACCCGGTCTCCCCATGGAAATAAGGAACCTTTTTTGTCAGTCTAAGGCTGTTAAGAGTAAGAAGATGCATTAACAACCTGTGCTTCTATAAGACCTCCATCCCTCCAGGCATGTTAGTTGCAACTTGCTAGTTGGTATATTGTAAATTTTAGTGTCTGAAGTATTGTTAGAGCATCTTGTCTGGAATAGAAAGTTCCCAGGTTTTGGAGGTACAGGAGGAGTTAAAAAAAAAATAACTGGGAAAACATGAAGGGAGATGCATAGATACAAAAATCTCATAAATCAGGGTAAGGAGGGGATTATATTCCCTTCGTAATATGTGGGTGGGTATTAGACAAGATACTGGAAGTACTGAAAAGGAAGATTACTTAAAGCAGTAATACTGATATTCTGCAGGTGCTCAAAGCACACGCTATTGAACTATCCTCTGCACTGCTTATGTCTTATCTACTATCTTTCCTAATCTGGTTGTAATATGTCTGGGAAAGGAAGTGCTGTAGGTAATGCTGAAGAAAGAGCTCTGATCCCTGATTTATCAGAACTGATAACTATCGATCTGTCGAGATCCCAGCCCTTATCTGGAGCTATGAAGATCTGACTGCTGTAGCTGATATTGCCGTTCTACTCAAAGACTTGCTTCTTTTTAAGATGGGAGAAAGTGATGTTTCAGTCAAATTGTTTTTCTTCTTTCCCCTTCCTCCCCCTTGCTTCCATTTTGGAAAAATATCCCTAAGGAATTAAGCCAGTTTCCTGATTTCTGACACGCATCTGTTCTTAGCCCCGTGAAATCCTGGAAATGAGCAACTATGTGAATTTGAGAGGATTCTGTAGGTCTTTATGGTATTTGGGCTGGCCATTGAAATTAATGGTTTATAAAGCATATCTAAGCTTAACTATTTCTTGCTCTTCTGTCTCCCTTAAGTGGAACTGTAAAATGCCGTCTGGAATCAAAAACCCTAAAGTAAATTTTGGAACTGATTTCCTGTATTTTCTCTGTCAAAATAATTATGCTACAGAACCAGAACTTCTGGGTTTTTTTTTTTTGTTGTTGCATAACTTCTTTGAATAAACAAGAAATAGCTTATAAATAATAAGCTTATAATGATAAGACGGTTACCTTTTAAAATGATAAGCTGAGGGCATGTAAGATAAAATGCTAGATAAAGCCATTGACATGCCTCACCTTAAGCCTTACATAAAAATGTTTCTCCAGTCTTCAAAAGAATAAAAAATGGAATTGAAGTTTTTTTAGTAGTTCTTAGATGCCGATGAGTTATATTTATTTTGCCAATCTAGGTAGCTTGTTGCTTAAACTGCTAGAAACTTAATGACACTTTAGCACCGGTAAGTGCTACTTGAGTCTTTGTGAAAAATCAAGCACCCTTCAAATTCTCCGTTATACTTGACAGAAGAATACTGGATGGCCAAGACCTACTCTTGAAGCATAATCAGCTCTGCAGATGTCTCTGTTGATTTTGCTGGATTCTCTTTTGAGAGCTAGGGAGAACTTCATACAGCAATCAAGATGTGGGCACATCACTATCTGCTGTCATAATGATGTTCTCTGTTTGTTTGGTTTTTTTTTAGTAACTTCTAAGATGTGATTTGCTTTTTTTTGATTGCTAATGAGCTTTGAGTTAATACTAATCGAGAAACATCTCAGGCCTGGTAGCTCAGAATCCATGGTTTTATGTGATAAGGATTATTATGCCTATTTGCCTTACTCTACATCAACCTACCTTGGATCTCCTTATCATAGAATCACAAAATGGTTTGGGTTGGAAAGACTTTAAAGATCATCGAGTTCCAACCCCCCTGCCATGGGCAGGGACACCTCCCACCAGACCAGGTTGCTCAAAGCCCCATCCAGCCTGGCCTTGAACACCTCCAGGGATGAGGCAACCACAACTTCCCTGGGCAACCTGTTCCAGTGCCTCACCACCCTCACAGGAAAGAATTTCTTCCAAATATCTCATCTAAATTTCCCCTCCTCCAGTCTGAAGCCATTACCCTTTGTCCAATCACTACATGCCCTTGTAAAAAGTCCCTCCCCATCTCTCCTGTAGGCCCCCCCTTAGGTACTGGAAGGCTGCTATAAGGTCTCCCTGGAGCCTTCTTTTTTTCTGGGCTAAACAACCCCAACTCTCTCAGCCTGTCTTCATAGCAGAGGTGCTCCAGCCCTCGGATCATTTTTGTGGTTCTCCTCTGGACCTGTTCCAATAGGTCCGTGTCCTTTCTCCTTCTGCCAGTTTGTAGCTTGTCCTTGCACTCACTGCCCTGAGTCCCCTCCAGCATCAGCAAATTTGTTTATCTTATTGCTTGCCCTCTTGCACTTCATTTATGGATTTGCTGAGCAGCACAGGACCCTGTGAAACCCCATTGGCCGCTTTCTCTACTTGAGAGAACTGACACTTTAATTTTACCCTCTTTTGACTTATCCAGCATAGGATTTTCTCTCCAAAACATCTCTGCTTAGTACCTTTAAAAAGTTTGCAACGAACATCCCCATTAATGGCCTAGATGATGGGACAGAGTGCGCCCTTGGCAAGTTTGCAAGATGACACAGAACCAGATAGAGTGGTCAATACCTCAGACGGTTGTGCTGGTATTCAGAGGGACCTTCCCAAGCAAAGTCCAGCACCTGGTGGAGAATAACCCCATGCACCAGTACGGACTGGGGGTCAACCGGCTGGAAAGCAGCTTTGTGGGAAAGGACCTTGGGCTCCTGGCAAACACCATGTCGAACGTGAGCCAATGATGCGCCCTTGTGGCAAAGGCGGCCAACAGCGTCTGAGGGTGCACTACCAAAGGTGGTGTCAGAAGAGATCATTCACCTCTGCTCACTCAGCACTGGCGAGACACATCTGGAGCGCTGTGGCCAGCTCTCCCAGAACAAAAATGTCATGGAGGTACTGGACCAGGAGTGCAGCCAAGGGCCATTAAGCTGATTAGGGGACTGGAACCTTTGCGTGTGAGGAGAGGCTGAGAGATGGGACTTTACAGCCTAGAAAGAGAAGGCTCAGGGGGATCTTACCAGTTTGTATAAATACTGATGGGAAGCAGCAAAGATGGAGCCAGTCTCTTCTCAGTGGTGTCCAGTGACACGGCAAGATGTGACGGACAGAAACCGAAGGACAGGAAACTCCATTTAAATGCATGAGAAAACATTTTTACTGTGAGGGTGGTCAGTCACTAGCCCAGAGAGGTTAGGGAGTCTTCACCCTTGGAGATATTCAGAACCCAACTGGATGTGGTGCTGAGCAAGCTGTTCTAGTTGATTCTGCTCTGAACAGGGGGGTGGACTAGACAATATCCAGAGGTCCCTTCCAACCACAAAAGTTCTGCAATTGTAATAACACTTATAGATGCTTGAATTTCAGACAGCTCCTGAGTTCTCCTACAAAAAAATGTTTCTGCCATAAGCCTATTTTGTATTTCCTCCAGGGACAACACACATGCAAGGAACACACCTTGATTCTTTGCAATGGCTTTGTTGTCTTGGTGGGGATCAAGTTTCAATGATCAGGGTTTTTTGTTTTGTTTTTTCTTTTAAAAACCTGGCTTCAGTAGATCTACCAGAAAGGCTTGATGAATTTCTTGTTTCTTGATATTCTGAAAATTAGAAATTATGGGGTTTTGCTAGTTCCTTGAAGTTTTTTTTCCATCTATTTTTATATTTAATCCACCAAAGTTTTAGCCTTTCCATTTTCTTCATCTGGACACGGCTTCAGGTTTTCAAAAGATGCCTTCTTGCTTCTAGAGCTGGCATAAAGGCTAACGAGTGCAGCTGCACATTGCTCTTCAACTTTGTCTCACTTGCACACCTCCATATCAAATGTTAGCAGAAGGCACATGATGCTAGCAGAGCAGTTGCAGACAATTGTGTTACAACTCTTATGGGCTTCTGTTCACCTGAGGTTTTCCCCAAATCTCTCTAGAAGTTGGTTTTGTTATTTCTCTCTCTTTCCCCGTACAGATGTATGCACCACAGTTCCAGACGGTTAGAAAGACATGGCTAAACCTTAAGGGCTACTTGTACCTCGTTTATTCTCGTCATTCCTGGAACTGATGACCAACAGCTCTATCAGCCTAAACAGAAGGTTTATTGAATGCCTGGAGAAAGTGCTACAACCAGGTAACTGTAGTTTATCAACATCTTGCTGTGCTTTCTGAGCATGAAACACTTGTGAAGCCAGTGCTGAGGATCTTCAGTACGGCTGCCCCAATCATCCAGCCAACCAAATATAAAAAGGGACATCACTATTTCTGTGGACTAAATGCTTTGGCAGGGTATATATAAAAGCATAATGAGTTGGAAAGGCTGAACTAGCATTTGTGTCCCAGCTGGCTCCGTAGGGTCTAGTAAATTCAGAAGTCTCGGATCCAGTATTGGACAGATTCAGATGATGCAACATCAGTGTAAGTCTGGGCATGGTGGTATTGTAATATGTCTTTGCCCTCTACCAGCCAGGTATTGCTCTACTCAGGGCACGAGTTATCTGGTTCCAGGAACAGGCTGGACCTCCTCAAATAAGAGCAACCATGCATCTTGACTATGCTCTTAGGAAGGACCAAAGCCTCATTTGTCAAATCTCTCACATCTTACCGTCAACCAAGTTCCACAGCTTGATATAATTACTTTCTTTGGTAACTAAACTATTCTTATATTTAGGTTTGGATTTTTTTAATAGCAGCAACTTCAGTGCCATTTCTGGGATGCTGAGATGCCATTTTCTCAAGGTGAGCTGTTTTTTTAGTTTTGTTTTATGTTCTCTGTTCATAAGTAGCACAAGCTGCCTTTCAAACATCTCCAGCACTGAGAGCTACCCATTCAAACCCAGGTGGGTTAACTCCTGCCTCGTAGCGGTCTGGGGTAACCACAGCCTGCATGGGAACTTCAGCTAGTTCTTATCAATATCCCAGTACCTAACTACCAAAACTGGCTGCATTTACTAATTTCAGCCAGTACGTATAAAGAAGATACTGTAAAGTGTTTGCATTCTTATGCCTAGTCATCAAAAGCAGTAGCTCTGGACATATTAACCATATTAGAGTGTTATATTTTCTGCTTTCTTCGTTATACAGATAGCATTGTCCACTAAGGGAAAGCATGAATTAAAAGTTCTAATTCTGGCCTTTTTTCTTTTTTTTTTATAACTAATGTGATCCACCACGCCCAACCTCCCCCGTGTCTCCTCTTTTCTCTCAAACGGGCATGTGTGCAAACCTTGACAGGATGCAGTTAAAAAAAGAGATTTTATGTAATTTTATCTAATTCAAACTGAACCCCCAAGCAAGAGGCAACACTAGTTAGTGCCGGAATGGTTTTAGGTCAAAATTAAATTTTTTCATGCTTTTCTTCACAATGAAAAGCAATTTCCACGTGCTCTCTTGAATTCTGTGAAGTGCAACAATTTAGCAGTCAAGTGATTATAAGAAAGACAAGAAAAGACAGCTAGAAGCATGGAAAGTATGCAATTGCAGTAAACAGTTCCTAGGAAGAATGAGAAAGGAGGAAAAGAAAAAGCACGGAAGTGTAATTTTATTATTCTGCGTTACTCTTCACTTACTATAGCTATTACTGAAGGTTTAGTGTTTTTGGTTCCCAAATAGAAATACCAACAGATATTCCATAATCAATTTAAAAAAAAAAAGTAAGCATAAGCTACAATTCTGATGCTATTCTCTGTATTTGGGGATGGGGTGAGTGGGTGGGAGTATTACAGTTAAACATATTTGATAATTAAATGGGGAATAGTTATCTGTTTCTCTTTGACAAAGCCTCTAGCTTCCCACCAACCAGGAGTCTCTGTAACCCTGCTCCTGGCTTGTTCTGTTGTTTGCTTCTCTTTCCTTCTTCTGTCCTCACTTACTTAATATTCTTTTTTTTTTTTTTTATCTCCTTTTTTTTGGGTGTCATGCTTTATCTCAACACAGAAAGAAAGAGATAACAACACTATCTTCAGATGATAAAAACACTATATCACTTGGAGGTGAGCACATCCTTAATACAGCAGGTCAGATGGGAAGCAGGAAGATGTAAGTGTGAAGATGTATGAGTTGCTTCTGTATTCTGTGGTGAGATATGTCTGCAGCGAAGAAAACAAAAAAATGTTTTATAGAATATACCACAAATATGTGTAAATTCAATGGGACTTAGGTGGATGGTGTATTTGACACGCGTATCAAATTTTGCAGCATCAGCATCTGTGTTTATAAATTCATCCACTAGAACAAAGAGGAAAATAGGGGTAGAAAAAAATTGGTTATTTTTAAAATTAACTGTACTTTCAACATATTACTTTATTTTAGCCTTTTATCTGTTGCAAATACCTTAATGCAGTGCTCAAAGAGCCTCTTTCTATGCTTCAGTTAACCCAGCTGCCAAATATTTGTCTGCCTGTCAAATGAAAAGCCTTAAAACCAGTTAAAGAAGGAAAATGGAACAAAACAACAACAAAAAAAAAAGTCTACTGGCATCTATCCCAGTCTGCCATCAGCTAAGGATGCCATAGGACAATCTGATAGTAGAGGCACCATCCGCCCCTGGACTTCTTGGGGCAGGAGGCTGAGTTCCGCTCTCCACCCAGCCTGAAGTTCAACGGTCCGAGTGTTCAGCAGAGCAGGGAGGTGATGGCGTGTGCCTTTGCAGGGCACCTGGGATAACAGGGTAATTAATAAGCTAACAAATATTTGACTGCACACGTGCCAGGTTACAAAGAGCAAAGTAGGCTGCGGATTGGAAGCGTAAACGTCCAGCTCTTTTTAAGTTTCTCCCCCCTACCCCCCCCCCCCCCCCCCAAAAAAAAAAGGGTGGAAGGAAAACCAGTTTTATTTTCAAGCCATGTGTTTTTCTCCACCACTTGCTTAAAAAATGGTGAAAGGGCTTCGATTCAGATATGGCCCAAGTGAAGCTGGCCCCAGAGACAAGTATAGAAAGTTGCACCTGAACAGAGCTAGTAAAAAAGCTGAGAGTAAATAGGGGAACTGATAGGCTGGGGAGGCTGGATTTTTTTTTTAATAGTAATTAATAGTATATATTATATAATACAATAAGAGATATCATATACTTCGTCCATATCCTTCTTACTCTCTTATCTAATAATTCCATTAAAATGCTTTGCAGATAACACAAAAGCCACACACGAAGCTTTTGAAGGAGCGTATCATTGGGCCGGCAGGCCAGTAGATGAATGTCACCCAAATTTCTTTTGTATAGAAGGTGACAGAACTTCTCCAGACCTCCCTTAAAATTGTCAATCCTTGTATAGCTTTGGGGTGTGTGAAATGATTGCTATTATATGTTTTCTAATTTATAGGGGAGAAAAATTATATTCTTAAAATTGAATTAATCATGCCTGTCAACGGCTGAATTTCAGAGGAAACAGATTTCTTTAATTTTTTTTTAAAAAATGTTTTCTCGCTTGCATAGTTAGTTTAAAAAGTCGTGTATTGAATTGCAAACAGCATTGGAAAAAGCGTCCAAACCACAAAAATTAGCACTGCCTGACCCATCGTAGCAAGGGTGGCACGGAAGGGCCGTTCACAGCGGGAGACAAGGGAGGTGGCTGGGGGAGGCAGTGAGACAAGCCAGAAACAGGGCGAGGGGAGACACCCCCAAACCCGAACCCATTTGCTACAAGTAAATCTATTTCTGTATTGTGTGCTAGAGCTACGGGTCCACTGGACTGTCAGGACCCCGCATGACTTACACTGAGGGTCTTGAACTAGTGCTTAAAATGAGACAGGGCCACCCATTCAGCTCAGAGCCGTCACCCATCACCCCCAGGTTGTAGCAGTCTCTAGTTAAAAGCACAGCCTTCCCCTCACTCCCAGCCCCAGCACCCCCCAAAATGAAAAACTGGCTCATTTTAAATGCTCTGCAAACCATTACCAGCCCCCAAACTGTCCGTGAGGTTTTTTCTTCCTTTTCTTGATGATTGCACTGGGTGCTAATTATGATGATGATTACTTAGAGCTACGCTTTAATAGCAGAAATTATTTTAGCAACGTATACTAGTACACAAGTAATGGTGTCTTCTTCATTGGAAATTTCTTTTATATACGGATCTTAATAGAAAAAAGCTCCTAGTACACAAGTAATGGTGGCTTCTTCATTGGAAATTTCTTTTATATACGGATCTTAAGAGAAAAAAGCTCCTAGTACACAAGTAATGGTGGCTTCTTCATTGGAAATTTCTTTTATATACGGATCTTAAGAGAAAACAGCTCAGTTTTCTGTATCAAAGGTGTGTTGGTTATTTTTTCAGGAGGAGACTCAATCCCTAGGTACTGGCATAAGCATTTGTGCCTGCCAGAACAAAGTGGTTGGCTCTCCCTCACACCAGGAACATTTCACAGGAGTGTATGAGAAGCAGCTCTTCCTCTGAACACGTAAGGGACTCTTAAAAATGAAATACACCTGCTGTAAGGGTGCAGGAAGGGGATGTTGATAGAACAAAGTACCTGCTGGCTGCTCTCAGAAACATCTTCCAACAGTCACAATTATTGAAAGTTATTTTGTAATACACATATTTTGTTCTTAAAAGAAAAACATGAGATCATAATGCTGAAAAAATTACAAGTATTAATATTTCTTGTAATTTTTTTCAGGGGACTTGGCTACCATCCTCAAAAACTCCTTCTATGTATACCACAATAATTAATTTTATTTGCCTAAAAATTGAATACTTGACCACAACCCTCTTAAGAGCCAATTCTATCTTTTCCTCAGTTTTAAACCAGTGGTCAATACTGCTCCCCTTGATCTGCATCTGGAAAACCTGTTGCCAGAGTATTCACTGGGCACGGAAGTAGGAATGTTGGAAGGGCGATCGCGTGCATCTACACATAGTTGCTCTTACAACATTTAAGCGATTGTTGCAGGGGGAAAAGACTTTTCTATTTTATATTATTTCCTGGGAGAGTAACCAAACCATATTCCATATTTGCAACAATGATGTTTTATAAACTGGTGTGAAAGCTCAGGTACAAGCCCTGTATTCATTACAAGCAAAGTAGGGACTTCTGCCGTGTATTTAGGCGAAAGACAAGTTGAACAGACTTGCTGTACTCTCCTGTGAGTTGTTCTCTTCAACAGAACTGCTGGGGCTTCTATGAAATGACATTACAGACTCCACGGTTGTTGCTCCTGCCCCCCTCCCGCAACCTCGTAATCTCTACGTAGTAAGCTGCAGCTGCCTCTTTGCCACATTAGCTTTTTCGAGAAGTTAGCAAGCCCTTTGAAACCAAAACTTCTTAATATTTGGTGCCTCTTGGATCACTTTCATGTTACGTCGTGGATCCGACCAGCTGTTCTGAACAATCACAGTGTAGTGATTTCCTCGGTGGCTAATCATTCCTCTTTCTAAACACATCTTTAACACCACAGTATCTCCTTTAGTTCCAGGTCCCAAGTTTTATGTTATTGTTCCTGTTTCTGTCAGGTTTTGAGTAATTTAACTTGGCTTGTTCACAGAGGGTCGGGTCACGACAGGCGAAGCATTACTGAATTGCCTTTAGTCTTTCTTTACAGATGCCAGGGCTGGGAAGGGCATTTCTTTGCAAGTCCCACAGAAACCACTTTGACACCTGGATGTAATCTAGATAAAACTGTGAGACGCAACCAATATCCTGCTCTTATAGCCCTCTACTATCAAGATGGTGATTCCCCCTTGCTTTAAACCTCATCTTCATCTGTGAACGGCGATTGCTAAATTTTGTGCTTGTTCATCATCTGAAAACCAGTTGGATGAAGGATATAACAAAGAAGAAACTAATCTTAAAGGGATGAGGAAAAACTTCTCAAGGAAAAAACTTCTCAAGGAAAAAAAAAAAACCAAAAAACAAGATGCAGTGATGCATTCTATATGAAGAGAAGCTTTTCCTCTTGCTGTAAGGAAGGCAGTGTGAGGTCAGGATCATTCCTTAAATTATCCCTGCTTCATGATAGAGGCGCAGCACAAGCACCGTGAAACAATTCCCTCCTCCTCTGTCTCGCCAAAGAATTAGATTAGATTAAACTGCTCTTTGGAAGAAAAAAAAAAAAAAATATGTGATCAGTGACTTTGTAACTAGGCTCTAGAACAGTAGACAAAAATATACGTAGACTACATATATTGGTAAACATAATTGCTGTAAAATTAATCAGCGTTTTCTTCCTCAAGGACAGACATCCAACCGTGCAGACACTCTGCTTCTGGTAGCTTCCCACAAAGTCTTTGCCGGAGGGAGATATAAGGAGAGGAGAGAGCTCCGAAATCTTTATTAGCACAGTGTTGCAGGAGTTCGTACGCACCAGCATGTACCGCTAGTTCCCAAATATTCCCAGGACAACGTGTCCACCGAGAAGCCAGTCAGTTAAGTGCAGCAATTTGCCATTTGCCAATTCAGTTGTTAAAACAGTTTACCACGTTCCGAGAGTCCCGTGGATATTATTTGAGCAGATGCCACTTGTCAACAAGTGCTACGAACGATGGCAGTATTCCTGAACTGTCTCTTTTGTCACAAGTAACACAGATCACGACAACCAGTGCTAAGCGGTGCTGCCTCAAGTGGCCAAATCTGGATTGGAGAGATTTGTGGAGTTTCAGAATACATTTTTTTAATACTTGATTAACCTTTCCACACATTAAGTCTTCCAAGGCGATTTCCAAAATAGAATCATAGAATGGTTAGAGTTGGAAGGGACCTTAAAGATCATCAAGTTCCAAGCCCCCTGCCATGGGCAGGGACACCTCCACTAGAGCAGGTTGCTCAAAGCCCCATCCAGCCTGGCCTTGAACACCTCCAGGGATGGGGCATCCACAGCTTTTCTGGGCAACCTGTTCCAGTGCCTCACCACCCTCAGAGGAAAGAGTTTCCTCCTAATATCTAATCTAAATCTCCCCTCTTCCAATTTAAAACCATTAAACCATTACCCCTTGTCCTGTCACTACATCTCCTGACAAAGAGTCCCTCTCCGGCTCTCCTGTAGGCTCCCTTCAGATATTGGAAGGCTGCTATGAGGTCTCCCCGGAGCCTTCTCTTCTCCAGGCTGAACAACCCCAGCTCTCTCAGCCTGTCTTCATAGGAGAGGTGCTCTATCCCTCTGACCATCTTCGTGGCCCTCCGCTGCACCTGTTCCAACAGGTCCATGTCCTTCCTGTGTTGAGGACTCCAGAGCTGGACACAGTTCTCCAGGTGGGGTCTCACGAGCGCAGAGTAGAGGGGTAGAATCACCTCCTGTGACCTGCTGGCCACTCTTCTCTTGATGCAGCCCAGGATGGGGTTGGCTTTCTGGGCTGCCAGTGCACATTGCCAGCTCATGTTGAGCTTCTCATCCACCAACACCCCCAAGTCCTTCCCCTCAGGGCTGCTCTCCAGCCATTCTCTGCCCAACCTGTATTTGTGCCTGGGATTGCCATGTCGCAGGTGCAGGACCCTGCACTTGGCCTGGCTAAACTTCATGTGGTTTGCACAAGCCCACCTCTCAAGCCTGTCCGGGTCCCTCTGGATGGCATCCCTTCCCTCCAGCATGTCGACCAAGCCACCGAGCTTGGTGTCATCGGCAAACTTGTTGAGGGTGCACTCTATCCCACTCTTCATCCCAAATCAAAACTGGATGCAAAAATAGCAGTTTTGTTTCTATGCCCACTAGTTCTGCTTTCACTGGACTGATGCTAGGGATTTTTTGCCCAGGAATTGTGTTCCCCCCTCTTGGTAACGTGGCCTGGATAACAAGAGATGATACAGTAGGAATGTGAGTGTAAATAGCGTTGAGAACAGAATACCCAAATCGACACATTTTGAGAGGATGTTTGCCCAAAACCTGATAACGCTAAGAGGATATTAACAATAACAAAGCTCGTTTAAGACAATGACCACCCAGATTAAACAGTAACCAGGGGATTAGATGACCAAGAGCCTTTTGAGAAAAGAAGGTAGCTTGAAAAGCAGCACAAGAATTTGTGACTGTTGCAGGAAACAGCGGTACCAGAGGAGCAGGCACCATCGTTTCTCAGGCTGGACATCGTTCTCCCCATGGGATATGTTAAGTGGCTGTCACCGCACTCCTGTACGGGCTGGGGGGCTGACAGGATGAGGGACCCCTCTCTCCAGAGTGTGTACGGGAACTCATGGGGTACACTTCCACCAGCAGGTGGATTAGCTGCACACGTACAAGTGCCCACATCTTCCACAAGAAGGACTTAGAAACAGGGGAATCCGCACTCCGCGTATTAAGGAGTCTGCATTTGTAACCCCCACTTCTCCCAAGAGAGGGGATGTGCACACAGAACTGCGTCAACAGGCAAGTGGGATCAGTTGCAGAAGGGTATGTAAGAAATTTGTAGATGCTTACAAACACCTTGTCAGCATCACCAATCACAATATTGTGATTTCTGTTGTATTGCTGATACAGATCCACAATATATAGTTCACTGATTACGGGCAAATTACATGTTGCTAATCAATAAACCACCTTGATGCTGTAAGGACCGAGTTGCACAGATTCTCTGCAAAAAGCTGCTGTTTCATTATTACAAATTTGACAGAGACATTACAAATTTTGCTCTCACATCTGCAGAGCGAGGAGTGGAGAGGCAACAAACATTCTTCCGGACAAGCAGAGAAGACATAATTCATCAATTTGAAAAAAAAAAAAAAAACCAAAACGTTTAAGATTGAACGAGAGGAGGAAAAATTCAAACAATATCCTCCCGAAAGCAGCCCAGATGTACAATCCTGTTTCAATCTCAAGTGTTCGAAGAGATACTGCAGTGATCTATCACAGATTCGGTGTCACTAGAAATGCTCTGACGTATCAGCAGCTATGTATTTTTTGTTACTGTGATCTGTGTCGAAAGAACAAGGCAAAACAGGCTGACACGGGAGAAGTTTTGCTCTATCCGGGTCACTGATATTAGAAGGCAAGTGCATTATCTGTCAGGCGTAAAGTACATATTTAGAAAGAAAGAGCTTGTGGTGATAACCGTGAAGTTCCTGCTGCCCACTTGAAAAAGTCTCTTAACGATGAATATTCGCAGCAACATTTGTCAACAGTAAAGGACTCCGTCGAAGCACATTTGCTCTTTTTCCATAGTTGCACGAGACATTAAGGTAAAGGCAGCCTAGTATTTTGAGGGGGGTTGCATTTTTATAAGGCGAGTTTTATGCTGGAATTGGCACGAAAATTTAGAAAACTTAAAAAGGTGCAATATGAGAACTCCAGCTGCAGACCAGTGCTGATGCACTGTCTGTTCTGTCCCTCTGCAGAGAACGTTAGTTGCCAGTTAGCAACTACCCAGCTACACAAACCAATCTTTAAAAAGGGGACATTTTCAGTTCCAGTGGGCTTTCTGGAAGTTTCAGTAGGTGAGGCACCTGTAGAAACAGTAAATACAGATGTTCAAAACCCAGAGAGGAGAAAGGGATTTTAACAGGTAACAGCTAACTGCTGAGCAAAGAAGCTGGAGGAGAGTTCTGAGACATGATACAACTAACTTCAAGCGAACACAAGAGGATTGGCAGATACCTACAACTGAGACCGAGCAGAGGCTGAAGCCTTTCTTAAAAGGCTTGAAAATAACTTTCATTGGATTGCTGCTGACTGGTTCAGCTACTCCACCACCTACTGATGATTTCCCGAGAAGCCATGAGCGTGATCCTGCTTCACAGGTATTTTATGACCAGAAGTTCAAACAAAACCTTTAAAAGTGTGTTCAGATCTCAAAGACCTTGGAGAAGGAAGTGATTTTCAAGTAAATAGGAATGTATTTTGGCGATATGTTAATCACCACTGAAAGCAAAGTCTAGAGGCATCAGGCTGGCATAACCCAGGCAGCTTCCAGGGACCTGCCCACGTCAGATAATCACTACAAAAAATGACAAAGCAGATTTAAGGAAGCTACTGTGAGCCCTCCCAAAACCATGCACAGGCCACCCGTGTGAAATAAACAGAATAAATCTACTCAAATGACTAAATAGCGTTCACAAGCCAACTTGCAAAGCCTATGCCTGTCCTTTGAACCACCCAAAGGTGCATCACCAGAAGACAGAACAAGCCTTCATTTGGAGAAGTTATTACAGTATTTTAGAGGATGCTGAGTGACAGCAGGCACATGCTCGTTCAGTTAACGCTTCAGTCACACGGGTAGACTCACACCAGGATCTACTCTTGAATTATGACTGCTCAGGCACTATGAGAACATCTACGAGATCCCCTCAAAGATCCTTTTTGACACATGGACAAAGGAAGGCAGACGGCTGACATCTAGACTAAATGGATTCAGATTTGTAGAACATTGGGACATCTTCTCTGGATGAAAAAAAACCTCTATAATTCAACCTGTCACAGAGGGGAGAAAAAAATCCCAACCTTCCCAGACAAAACTTAGCACGATTAAATGCAATGGCATTAAGTAGCTAAAGAATCAGGTGACTGTTCATTTAGTACACAGTAAAGATGATCAGGCTAAAATTAAACAAACATCCACAAGCCTGACAAGAACCTAACTCCCTACACATAAATATTTAATTAATAGGAACTGAATTACTAATTTGGAAGCATAAATTGAATCTAATTGGTTTCACTATAAACTAATGGAAAATATATGGAGACAAAATATTCAGTTCATTATTCAAGACTGTTTCTGAAGGTCAAACTGATCAAAAAAAAGTGAGAAAAAAACCTTAGTATTCTATGAAAAATAAAAATTCAGAAAGTGTCATGAATGTAGCCAGAACAAAATTCTGTGTGATAAATCACCAAATTAGGTATTGAATTGTTTCTGCTAAAGACTACTAAGTCATGTTAAAAGGAAGTCTTGCTTCTTAATCACTTATCTTCTAAATTATGTGACATGAGGAAAACACTCCTGGAAGCTTCATCTAAAAAGCATATGCCAACACTGTATTGTAAGTGTATTATAAGTCCAAACTCACAATCTCGTAACTAAAGTTAGTATTAGCTGGGGAGAAAAACCTACATTAAACCCAGTATGTAACCAAAGAAAAACCAGGCATAATGCAAAATATGAATCAGAAGCTAAGAATGACAAAATATTCAGAAGGTAAGCAAAAAGTTGTATTTACAATGGATATTTACTCATGTAAATAACATGAAAGAGTATTTTTTTTTATATATAGTGTATTTCAGAGAAAGCAGGAAGTTCAGATAAATTTCTGTTCTACATTTGTGGAGAAAAACAACATATATCAGAAAATTCTAACAATAGCTAAGGAAAGCCTTAAACATAGGAACAGAAGGCGGTTTTTAAATCAGCAGCTCCAGATAGCTTGCATCCAAGAATTTTAAGAGCTGGCAAAGGAGACTTGTGTGCTGTTAATGTGGATTTTCCATAAGCTTTGAGAAATCTGGGGAAGCTCAGGAGAAAAAAAAAAAAAATCTCAAAGAAAGCTGAGGTGGTGCCAATACTACAAAAAAAAAAAAGTAAGAAAGGAACAAATTCAGGAACTTACTGTCAACCTTGCATTAATCCCAGGGGGGAAAAAAAAAACCAAACTGACTACTTGGTATAGGAACAAGAAACAAATGAGGAAATTCTACTTAAACTACACAGCTTAAATGTAGGGAAAAATGTATCTTTTCAGATTGACCATTTTTCTCATGCAATCGCAGCACACGTTTGGTAGACAACAGGAACAGCGTTGATATAACACGTTTGTACATCGACTTGTTCAGTAGGACACAGTAACTGGTACAGTTGTGCGCACATAGTTCATAGTACGTAAATTAAAGCAAAGGTTACAGGTCTGTGTCATCAATGAGGAATCAGTCAAACATATTTCTAATTGAATCCCACAGGAATTAGCTCTTGGCAGCAATTTATTCAATATTTTATCTGGAAATAAAAGTTCACTAAGGACATTCATAAGAGCTCTAAGTAAATAATGTAGCAAGATTGCTGATTGAGAACAATCTGGATTACTGGACAATTAAGTGTTTCAGCATGATGAATGTGAGGTCATATATTTAAGAGAGATGAATATAAAACACTTCTAGATAGAAAATTTCCCCAGGAAGTAGCTGGAATAGCTGGTAACAGAGTACACATGGGCTCAAAATTGTTAATATAATTGTTAAATGCTCAGAAAACAAACCACCAGAACGAAATGCTGCTTTCACTGCAGAGAGGAAGAGGCCAGAGAAACAGGGCTATCATCAAAACAGATTTTTCTATTCATCAAAACTGATCTCCTTTGGCAAAAGGCATTGCTGCATTTCAGGAAGCAGCAACGGGATGACAACTTCGGTATCTATGTTTATTGGAACCGCTTTATCAGAGTACAGGATCTAGTCCAAAGAAGTTATTAGTAAACCAGAGATTTCAAAGAGCAAGTACAAATGACCCAAGTGCAAAACAAGTCTAAAATTAATGGAATAATGGAATAATTGGCATACAAAAGGTTACTCCATTACATGAGGGTTAATGACCATATGAAGACCTATAAAACCTTTGGTAGGGGGAAAAAAAAAATATATTAAGTACAGTGTGATAGCTGAAAGTAAGTTCATATTAAAACACCAAGCACGCCATTTTGAATAATTGTAGTAACTACTAAGCTTCCAAAAGTGGCAGTAGTTTTGCTAACATTATATATGTCTATGATTACTGGACAAAACCCCAAACCAGAATTAAAACATCCTTTTTAAAAGATAATCACAGTGATTTTACTATAGGCCATCATTTCATAACATATAACATCATCTTCTCCAGTTCAACAGATTTGTCAAGTAGCGATGGACCTAGAAACAGGCAAAACACTCAAGACTGGCAGTTATCAGTGTCCAGGCCAAATCAATGACTGCTTTAATTAAAAAAAAAAAACACCCCACCATCCCTCCAATGCCCCATGTGAATAAATAAAGGGACTTAATGAAGTAAAATGAATTTAGGTTCTTAAATTTAAGAATTAACGAAACCAGCATTTTTAATTCAAGTTTCTGCTCACCTCCACTTTCAGTAAAGACTAAAGCAAAAAAAAAAGAGAGGGGAAAAAGACTAAAGCAAAAAAAAAAAGAGAGGGGAAAAGACTAAAGCAAAAAAAAAAGAGAGGGGAAAAAGACTAAAGCAAAAAAAAAAAGAGAGGGGAAAAAGACTAAAGCAAAAAAAAAAAGGGGGAAAAGACTAAAGCAAAAAAAAAAAGGGAAAAAGACTAAATGGGAAAAAAAAGAGGGAAAAAGACAAAAAAAAGGGGGAAAAGAGAGGGGAAATAGGGGAAAGGAAGAAAAAAGGGGGAAAAGAGAGGGGAAATAGGGGAAAGGAAGAAAAAAGGGGGAAAAGGAAAAAGGGAATAGGCTCGCTACCCCTGGAAGCGGTAAGGGCTCGCTGCCATACCTAACCCCGGCACTGCCCCCGACAGAAAGCCGGTCTACCGGTAAAGGCACCGAGCCTGGCCCGCGGCAGGGGCACAGCAGCCCCACCGACCGCCCACAGCCGCGGAGACCGGCCGCTCCCCCCTGCCCCTCACCGCCGAGCCCGGCCAGAGCCGCTCCCGGCCCCTTTCTCCGCTCTACTCGCCGCCGGGGCCGCCGCTACCACCCGCCGCCGCGCAAGAAGCCCGGCTTCTCCTCCCCGGCCCTTCCGGGCCCCGGCTCGGCGGGTGAAAGGTCCCGCAGCGCCCGGATGGAGGCGGTGCCGCTGGCCGTATATAAGCGCCCCGCCGGCGCCGCGCCCTCCTCTGCCCCTGCTGCTGCCGCCGCCGCCGCCGCCGCCTCCTGGCTCACCGCTGTTCGCTGGGCCCCGCGCCGCCCCTCGCCCGGGAATAAGTCGGTCAGGAAGGCTCCGCTGCCGCCATGGTGAGGCCGGGGGCGCCGTGGAGGGGAGGGGAGGTGGGGTGGGAGAGGAGAGGCGAGGCGAGGCGCTGCCGCCGCCTCTGGGTGCTGGCAGGGTGGTGTGGCCGCCAGGCCCGGGCGGCCGCGTGTGCCCCTCCGATGCCGGTCCTCGGCCGCCGCCTGGGCCTCGGCCCCGGGGAGGGGAGGTGCCTGAAGGATCCCCTGCTGCCGGGGCGGCTCCCGGAGCCCCTGACGGCCAGCTTGGGCCGGCTTCTCCCCTCTCCACCGCCGGCCGGCCCTCAGCAGGCCGCGGCGCTGCCTCCGCGCCGGGGAGCTGGGCCGTGGGGAGCGGGGCCTGCGGGCGGGCGGAGGGGAGAGGAGCCCAGCCCGGAGAGAGGGGTGGCGGCGAGGCCTCGCGCCTCCTTTGCCCAAAAAACCGGCTTTTATGAGAGGAACGTGCGGCGGTTCGGACGGCGGGTGGTAGCTCCTCAGTGTGAGAAACGCCATGTTTCATCCACCGCTTTTTTGTAAAAGACCTTTCTCCCTCCCTCCGTGTTTTCACTTCTGTTTGTTTTCACTTGGTCCACGTTAATGCCCAATTACTTGCAAGCGTTTAATTGCACGACCTCTTCAAATCAGCCTCCTGAGTGGCCGAATTACTCTTTCTGGCCGGGTTGCCCCTGTTTGTTCTCGCCGTTTAGGTTGTTGCTGTTTTGCCCGTAACTTTGTTCGTTAATTCATTAAGCCGTAAGATACGTGAGATCTGAGATGTGTTTGAGGACGAGGAGCGTTCGTGACTGGACAGCCTGCTGCGTGTAGGCAAACCAGGGAGGGATGTGCTTGCGGCTTCCCACCGTGAGATGCAGCTAGACACTGGAAAACTGCTTTTCCCCAGAGCAGTTAGGGCTTTTGACCCTTATTTTGTGTTCCCAGCATTTCTTCCGTGCCACCGTACCCTTTGGGTACGTCGTCCAGTCAGCGGAATAAAACAGACCCATAGCTAAATGGTTCTTTACCCTCTAGAAGTCTGGTTTTAAGAGGCCGAGGACTGCGTTAGTCGGTGTTGACTGTAGTGTCTGATATTTGCAACTTCAACGTTTTAGGCGTTTAAAGATACCGGCAAAGCACCTGTGGAACAAGAGGTAGCAATTCACCGCATTAGAATTACTTTGACAAGTCGCAACGTCAAATCACTCGAGAAGGGTGAGTGATACCTTTTTTCTTTTCCAACTGAGGTAGCTTGTTAAGTCATGAATGATATATACGATACAACGTCTTGTGAAATAGAATGTATCCAACCCAGTTGTAATTAAAAACATTAGCCTTTGCCTGTCCGTATGTGACTTGGCTAACAAAAGTCAACCCAAAGCGCTTCCCACGCTGATGAGTAGATTCTAATGTAATTTTTAATGGAAGCTAGCGTTTGGGGTTTTTCATCATGCTGTAAACTTCATGTCGTAATGACTCACTTCAGAGAGTGCAGCTTCTTCCCTTTAGTTCTTGTGGGCATTTCAGTTCTTGCCACTGGAACGTAGAAGAACTGAAAGGCACCGGTTTCTTGATCGGTATTTTGTCACTTGTCTTTTTTTTTCAAGAGTTTAGTTTAGAAGTCTAACATTCTTTAAGAAATTATTTAATCTTGTTTAGGAACTGGCTTTGCCAGTGTTTTAATCATATAATGTAAGTGTTGCGGAACTACCGTTCAGTGCAGGATCTTCAGGCTGATAACAGCTTAAATGCAGCTTAAACTTGGAGTACTGGCTTTTGCCTACTGTTGTAACATGATTTTGCTCGCAGCGATGTAACGCTTCCACTTGTGCGTGGTTGGCTATGAGGATAACCCTTAAAATGAATGGCAGTGATCACTTCATACGCTATTCTGAGCCAACGTCTTGTTTGAAATCTTCACTTAAGAAAACAAGCAAAAAGCAAAAAAAATACTCGCAAACCTGAGCTGTTTTGTATTTTTTTTTCAGTCTGTGCTGACTTGATCAGAGGCGCTAAGGAAAAAAACCTAAAGGTGAAAGGACCTGTTCGCATGCCCACCAAGGTACTTAACACTGTTTTCTTTTCTTAAAAGTTTGTTTTTCTGCAAATGTGCATGTAAAACATCTTTTTTTTTTTTTAAAAAGTTGGGGTGAAAAGCAGTACTACTAAATTGAGAGTGACCCAGTGTAAAGAGATAATGACTTCACAAATTGCTTTGACACTTGAGGCAACCGTTCAGTGCAAAACATGTTGAACATGGAAGGGGCTCATCTGTCCTTCAATTTATTTTAATCATTAATTGTTTTAAATTGAATGTAGGGAAGAGGTTTTAACATCAGTAGAATAGATCTTAAGTAACTTTCCAATGACACGGATACCATACAGTATTTTTAGGTGGACCCGTTTGATTGTAGATTCGTCTTCTGTGAGCATCAACTAAATAATTCCCTGTGTTTATGATTTTTCCTCAGACTCTGCGAATCACTACCAGGAAGACGCCTTGTGGGGAAGGTTCCAAGACCTGGGATCGTTTCCAAATGCGTATCCATAAGCGGCTCATTGACTTACACAGCCCTTCTGAGATCGTGAAGCAGATCACTTCCATCAGCATTGAACCAGGTGTAGAAGTTGAAGTTACTATTGCCGATGCCTAAATGATGGTCATCGTTGAATAAAGTTGATTTACAAATTTTCATCACTGTTTGTTTTTTATGTGCGTGCCAAGAGTCTTGGGTAGCCCTGTGAGGATTTTCATGAAGAAGGACAACAGAGATCGTAACCAAAATGCTGCATGAGAGGACTGTATGATGTTTAAGGAAGAATATGCCAGTTGTAAACATCAGAAAGATGAAATTTGGAGGTTGGTGACTGTATGGACGTGCAGCACTTAAATTATTAAAACCATATTTTCCATAAAGGATTTAACGTTGGCTGAAATCTTAGTCTATGCCCAGACAAGCAGTAGCACTAAAATGGATGTTTAGGTGAATTACCAAGTTTTCAATTCTTAGTTTTTGTTATGCAAGGCTGAGCTAACAATTAGCTTGCTTGGCTTTTTTTTTTTTCCCCCTGTGTTTTTTCACAAAGGATCCTGAGGATGTTGGTTATGAAACTTCATAATTTGTGGTGAATATGTTGAATTTGGCAAGTTCTTTCTTTAGACTTGCAGGTAGAGTCACAAAACTAAGCCATGGAACTCTCTAGTTGTCTTTCTAGGTTTAGATTTCCATAGGTTTGAATATTAAAGGTAATAATAAAGGTAAGCTTCATAGGTAATGCAATAAAACAGCCATTTTCATTGCTGCTACTTAGGCCTCTCAAGCTTGGTGGTGGAATTTTATCTTCTGCAAACTAATCCTTAAAGGAACTATGATTAATTCTTAAACCTACAAGACATAAACCCCCTGAGTTAAACAAAAGAACGCCGTTTCATTTCGTAGAATCATAGAATAGTTTGGGTTGGAAGGGTCCCTTAAAGGTCATCTAGTCCAACCTCCCCTGCAATTCATCCATTTGAGACCGGGTCGCTGCTTCTGCTTCAAGCGTAGGAGACAACTGGAATTCTAATTAAACAGAAGTGAGGAAACGTGGTTGTGTGGACCTTGAGGTCTCCTTTGTATTTGCTCAGACCTAAAACAGTGGCCAAAGCTTGAGCTTTCTTACTCGAGGAATTCAAGAGTCCCTCATCTGCCCACGTGTCTCAATGTCATTAAAGGTAAAGCCGCGGAAGGATTGTGACCCTCTGGCAGGCTCAAGAGCTTTGGTTGAAGGAAGAGGTGAGAAACTTGCACTTGTACACAGAGATTGCCTCAGTGGTCCCTGGTGACAGGACAAGGGACAACAGACATGAGCTGGACCACAGGGACTTATGTCTGAACATGCGGAAAAAACATTACTTTGAGGGTGACAGAGCGCTGGAACAGGCTGCCCAGAGAGGTGGTGGAGTCTCCTTCATCTGGAGATACTCAAAACCCACCTGGCAATATATTATAAATAAGAGCTACCTGACGAATACTTCTAGCCTTAGTTTTAAAATTATTTGCATTGTATGGGGTGCCCTGAAAAGCACAGCAAGGACTCGACTTTGTGACACCAGTGTGATTAAAAAGGGATAAATGGGTGAAGGAGTAACAGACAGGAAGTGTTACTGGCCGAGGTGGACGGAGACTGACCTTCGTGTGCCATCAGCTACTAACTTTCACCTAAGGAGTCTTCCCTCCCCTTAACCCAACAGCCCTTGGAGGGGATGTAGGACCAGCTGGTGGACTTTTAAGGTCACTTCTGCCTCTGGTCTTTCCTGGTGGTCAGACCCCATCGCTATGAAAGGCTGTACCCCTGACTTGAACACCCCGTCCCTTCAACCTACATAACTGACCTGAAGCCCCGCCTGTGTTCTTCGAGCAGCCGTGGCTCTTTAAAAACAAGTTTTAATTGGTCTTTTGAGCGCGTTTCTCTCTTCTGTGGTCTTCTTGGGTGCGTTTCTCCCTTTTCACCTGCCTCCAACTTAACTCCTCGGGTCGAACTTTCCCTTCCTGCTTGGGTCCCCCCGCCCATGCGGACACCAAGCCGCCTCCCGACTCTCTGAAAACAGACTTTTGGAAGGTTTTCCCACCCTTTTTTCCACCCGAAGAGCGGATCCTTTGCAGGGTGCGGGTGTGGGACCGCAGGTTCCCGGTGTCCCCCCGGTCCGTTCCCCGCCTCTGGCTCTGCCCGCCCGCAACCCGCACGCTTGGGGATGCGTTTGTTTACCACGGTCCCGCCTTGCTGTCGGAGCGGTTTCGTAACACCCATAATAACTTTATATAACTGTTTCGATGGAAATATTTATATATATTTCGTCGTCCGTGTCCCCCCCCATCCCCCTTTCTTCTTCCTCCTCCTCCTCCCCCCGCGCCCCAGTCGGGCAAGACACCCCTCCTCTGGCTGCTGCGCCGCCGCTGTCGGAGCCGCCGTACTTCGCCGTTCAAGCCGCCTCCTTTCCCTCGTGCCTAATTAAAAACGGTAAATAAATCTGCGTCACCCCCCTCCCACCCCCCCCCGCTCCGGGTTCCTCATGCCCCGTCTCCCCCCGCCTCCGTCCCCGTCCCGCCGGCGGCGCCGCTGCCTTGCGTTGTGCGGGGGCGCCCCCTGCCGGCCGGAGGGAGACACGCCACCCCCGCCCGCTCCCTCCCCTTCGGCCAATCAGCGTCCGCCTTCCCCCGCCCAAATGCCGGCGGCGGGCCGGTGGCGGGGGGAGGAGCGGGGTGTGTGTTTGGCGGGCTCCCGCGCGCGGCAAGGTAGCGGCCTTTGGCGGCGGCCGTTGCGCTGAGGCGGCCGCGCCCGCCCGGTCCCCCTGCGGCCTCCCTTTCCCGTGTGGGAACGGGGCTTTGCCTGGGCCGGCGGTTCGTCGAGGCAGGGCACGCTGGCCTAGGGGGCTGAGGGTGGGGAGTGAGCCCCTGGGCCTGGCGGATGAGCCCTTGGCGACTGGGGGGGCGTTGAGCCCTTGTGGGGGGGTTACAGGCGGTGGCCAGTGCTTGCAGGTGGAGGAGAGTAATGCCCAACAGAGGCAGTTAGTATGCTCTCGCATATTTCTTAATATAACCCGTCAGTGGTTTATTTAAGGTTCCTTCGTACTCCCAAACTTCTTTCAAAGACCTTCTTTTCTTCAGAACCGCTTGTTTATATGCGAGCTACCCCATTCTCTGTTTTGTTCTGTATTTTTGCCTGTTCTGTGAGAAAGTGACAGGCTGATTTATTTTGTCTTTCCCCTCCTTAAAAGTTCCTTTGCACAGAACGATGGATGATGAGCGGAAAAACTTCTGCAGAAACATAGCATCTGATACGTTGGAATCAGTTTCTTTTCTGAACGTACCGGGTAAACCCTCACCTATGGAGTCAACAGTATTGCCTGATACAGAGGAACAGGAGGTGTGAATTGGTCTTGCAATATGTTTTTCTGGTTATGCTTTTTTTGTGGGTTGGTTTTTTTTTTTTTCAGCTGTAATTCTGGCAAATATTTCTTTGGTAACAACTGCTTTATTCCCCTACCCCCAAGATGTTTTTGATTCTTCTACTTAGTTCTCATTGCTTACAAATAAATTATAGCCAGTAGCACATGCAGATGGTCAATGCTCCATGATACGTCATGTGAAGCTTTTGAGAAGGAAGTAAAGGACTTCAGTAATTGCACTTTGAATGCAATATGGCTTTCCGTTCTTTTTAGTAAGCTAAAAAAGGATGTAGATCCTTGTGGAAAGCTTGTTAGGTGCTTGGAAATAAAAACCTATAATGCTGTGCTACGGTACGCTCTTGGAGATAGTATAGCCATCTCTGCTTTTTTATAATGGTAGGTTTCCTTACTGATTTCCCTCAGGTGATGTAATTTTCTATGATTAGTGGAGTGCTGGGGAGTGGGAGGGCTGTGGAGACCTCTGGTAAATCCATGTGCTGAATGAACAAGTTGCTAAAGTAGAGATTTTGAAGCTCTGTGAGAAAGGAAGGAATGCTGGGATCCCTCAAAAAATTTTCCTGCTATTATTGCTTCACCTGGGTGGGGAGACGTTTATGTAATGGTATGGGCTGGAAAAGCCTACCTTAGCAATGGAGAACTGTTTCATGGTTGTTACTGTGAGGAAGATGAGGGGCTAGTGCCTGGATGGTGATAATGAAGCGGTCTCTTGAGGCTAAGGATGTGTCAATCTGTTAACCGAACGTGCTCCATACAAAATGGAAGTGCAGTACTGCAGAGCAGCTGTTAGAAAATACAACTTGAATTCAATACAGAGGGAGACCAGAAGGTGGAAGCAGTGCAGTTTATGCCTCCAATAGTGTGCTCTTTTAAAATCAAAGCCTTAGCTTTGTTATAAAAGAACACTAAGGGTGTGGGGAGAGAGACCGGACAAAAAAGGGGTTACTTAAGGACATTAGGAGGTAAAGAAGCAGATGATACCTTAGGGTCTGAACTTCACAAGGAAGGAGAAAGTGAGGCAGTAAGATAAAATATGAAATATTGCATCAGAGATGTATCCTGCTATGCTTTGGGGGTGTTCTGTTTAAAAAGTGGCCATCGTTAACTGTTTTTTGTTTTGTTTTTTTTAATGAACAGGCATATCAACCTTTGAAAGTCTTCTTGAGAGTGAGGCCCTTTTCTGTAGCAGAGCTTGAAAACCATGAATCTCAGGTTAGTTGTAGAATTAAGAAATAAGTTTTTCTTCTCCCCCAAAGAGTTTTGTGAGTCAGGACTTTATTTTATAAAAGCCATGTATTGCTTTCAAATAGAATTAGGGATAACTGGATAAAGGTGATTTTAAAAATTTTTTTTAAATCACAATTGTTACTGATTTGTGTAGTATACTTGTAGCTCTGCAAAATTCCATGGAGTATGTTATTTAAAAGTTGGTGTCAGCCTTGACTCTACAGTGCTCAAGAAACAAAGGAGTTTTGTGGAAGAGATTATGCAATTCCAGGAGTAATTCAGATGTCTGACTGTGGCATTTCTTTGGGATGCCTGAATAGTCTGCTACCTTGTCTTGGTAACTTGCTGCTCATCCGGTCAGACTCTTCTCTAACCTCTACAGTTTATACTGTCAGATTCAGAATGTTTCATTGTTTTACGTGCACATACATGTACACATGCAAAAGCGCAGAAATACTCCTCTGTGTTCCTGACCCCATCCATCGCGAATACTGATGCAAAGAATTTTAAAGACCATTTAACTGTCCTTGGAGGACAAGGTCTCTGCAGTGTATCTTGAAGTCTGCATGTCTGCAGGGTCTCAAAGGCTCTCGGACAGACCTCTTGTCCTGACCTGTTTGAAGAAGAATTTAATATTAGTTCTGATTTGCTTCTTGCAATTTGCTTTTTTGAAACGTAGCCTTGCTTTTAGTCTTCCGGAGTTGGAAACTTTGTATTTTTTTTCACTTGGATTATGTTTTTCTTCCCCTCAATTTACATTTATCTTTCTTTAGGCAGTTTTTGTTGAGTAGTATGCACTGCCACAGTGCTTCTAGTTTGGTATTATTCAGCAATCTGAGCTGGCTGTAAGGGTAAACTGATTTACAAAATCAAATTGGTTTGTGAGTTATGTCATTCCTCTTTGGAATGGGAAATATCTGACTACCTGAGCACTAGTGAAACTACTTGTTCTTAAAAGCAGGGAGGGAGAAAAAATAGTGTTAAAGCTTGTACTAGATTTTTTTTTTTTAAACTCTTGTCTTAACATAGTTCTTGATTAAAATAGTTGATCTTCCACTGTACTAGCTGTATAACCTGTTTTGCATGGTACGAAGCCTTTTTTCCTCAGCTTCCAACAACTATGAATGCTTGAAAGATCTTCAACTTCTTCAATGTTTTCTACTCTCTTAACTATCACCTGAATCTGTGAGGAAGATGCTTGGTAACAAATGGAAAAAAACAAACCCAACAACCAACCAACCAAAAAAAAACCCCTTACCATCTGTATAATCAATGAGAGATCAACTTAATTCTTAGGTCCTTTTTTCCTCCCTGACATGCATAATTGTCAGGAAAGCATCTTTGTTCCAAATATGCAACAAGAAAAGAAAAAAGTAGAACCCATGCCCTATTTCTTATAGCTGTAGACTGATGTTTAAACGGAGATAGTCAATAGGTTAACTGATCTGTTGTTGCTTATAGAGATAATGATTTCTGCAATAAAGCTCAAGAGCTTTGGATGGAATTTGGTACTTCTCGTACAACTGCCAGTGATTCTCTAGAGTCACCCATGGGAGAACAGGAAGTTCTTTGAATATAAACAATGTGTATAGAGCCAGAAATGGTCTGGCTCCTGCCAGCTTACCTGTGGGGTTAGCTGGGGGGAGACAAAAAGAGTGGTGTGTTACTAGCTGGATTCCAGCTCTACAGATTTGACTTCAAGGACTCTACTCATGAGCATCTATGAGGCTGCAGATGTTGGATTCTTCTGTAGCTCTAGGATTTGGTACATCTGATGTGCATTTCTCTTCCTGGCAATGTGGGAGGAGTGTTAAAGAGTGTATGGGGTTTAGAGCCTGGCACAGTAAGCAAGTGATTGGTCTGAATTCAATACCCAGCTGCTTGGAGTTTCAGTTGATAAACAGACTTGTTAACTGAGACTCCTAGGGAGAGCAGTACTTCCTATGTACATGCTATATATGGATTATTAGCTTTACCAGCTCTGGCCAGTTCCTGAACATAAGTGTCAGATTTAGTTACAATCAATCCTTGTGGCTGATGCTTCAAGACAGTGTTAAGCTATACTGGTAGTTCAGTTTGTATTTTTGGTATTTTACACCATTGTCTGGTGTAAAATAAATTTTCCTGGGATACTGCATTCAACATTTATCTAGTTAGTGAGTGCTAGGTAATTGCATCTCATGTTTACTTAATTGAGAAGTAGTACTTGAAACTAATTCAGTTTTCTTCATTACTGATAACACCATCTATTAAAGGATAATGCTTCAAACTTATTTTACTTATTTATGCTGGTCATAGCTTGTTTCACGCTGAAAATGATTGAAGTAAAAAAAAAAGTAGATTTCTATATAGATTTGTTGTCATAGCTAGAGTTGTGCAGGCCACAATCGCAAAATACCAGGGTTTGGAACATTTTAAAAAAAAAAAAAAAACTTGCTGAAAGGAATCCTAGAAAAATTTTATACCTCTTAGAAAATTCCGTATGATTGACTTAGCTTTGTCTGCACTCTGGCTTTCATGTGAGGTGGATATCTCTGTAGCTGTTACCTGCCTCAAGAGTGGTTATATGTAAAGTTTGCAACTCTGCTAAAGAGATGAAAACACTAGGGCTTTTGTTGGTTTGGGTGTGGGGTTTTTTTGTCTGTTTTGTTTTGTGGTTTTTTTTTTTTTTTTCAGATATCCTTCTTCATAAATATTTTGTGTGTGGTGTTTTGGTTTACCTTGTCTTGTTTTTTTTAAGAGTTGTGTAACTATTGAAGATCCCCAGACAGTAATTCTTAATGCACCCAAAGAGTCTTCTACAATGAAAAACAGTGAAAGAGGGATTGGTCATTCTGTGCACAGGTTCACTTTTTCTCAGGTAAGCAAATACTTTTCTAATTTTTAGTTATAGTTTGTTGTTTTCCCACTGCATTGATAAAATCGAATTTTCTACTATATCACACAATGTGATTTTTTTTCTTTGAAGTACCTGGTACCTGTGGTGGTACTTGCTTTAAAAAAGACAGACTGCTTATTATTTACTGTTAGGCTGTCAAGAAAGCTGTATTGCAATGGAGGTCCCTATTAGATGAGACAAGGAAGCTTCCTTGGTAGCTCTGTTTGCTTTGATTAGATGCCACAGAAGCTTCTCATAGGCACATACTTACAGTTGTTCTGCTGTTTCTGTAGATGCCCTCATCTGGGAAGTGCTACAGGAAATCACTTGTTTAAAGGGACTGATGTAAGCATGTGTTTAGGGACTTAATTTTGAAAGAATAGCAGCCTAACTGCTTAAACCTTCTGTACTGGAAGTAAGTTTTTTAACTCTGTTACTTTCTGCAAGCACTTCCATTCTTACAGTATCAAAACATAAACAGCTCCAGGCATTGAGTTGTTTAAACCATTGTAATGCTGATCATCTCATCTGTCCTGGCTGACTGGTACAGAGTGAGGAGGGAGTCACCAGCAGAGCCCTTGAAAGTATTCACTAAATAGCATGTGCTCAGTAGCTTTTTGAGTAGTTTATTTTAGGAATAGGAAAATATTCAAAAATAAGTGCAAGCCTGAGTGCCTCTCAGAATTAAGTAGACATCCCACGAGAACCCAAGGGAAAATGTTGAATCAGAAGGGGTTCAAGCAAGACAGAAAACTAAGCTGGTATCTCCTACTCAGCTTGCTCTGAAAAACTAGTGCTTAATATTAATCAGTGCTTAATATTTTGATACATTAAACTACTTTGTGCTGCTTGTCACTACTTTTTTTTCCTTTCTCTTTCCCCTCCTTCTCCAAGGTCTTTGGACCAGAAACTACTCAGAGTGAATTTTTTGAAGGCTCAATGAAAGAGATCGTAAGAGCGTATGTTAATGGAGTGAATGGACTGGTGTTTACTTATGGGGTTACAAATGCAGGCAAGACATTCACTATCCAAGGTATAAAATGTTTGCCAAAAATCATATATAGCAACCAAGTCAAAACCCAATGAGAAGTTTTTATGAATGTCTACATCTTATGTTTTGTTTTTTTTTAAGGGACTTCAAAAGATTTTGGTATTTTACCTCGCTCACTTGATGTGATTTTTAACCACATAAGGGGAAGACATTACCTGAAGATGAATTTCAAACCATATTTGAGCAATGATATTAAGAAACTAGAAGATGCACAAGTTAAGCAAGAAGAAGCCATAAAAACTGCTATTCTTGCATCACTGAAGGAGGTCAGTGACCAAATACTTCCTTGTTACTGACTGACGTTTCTTAAAAACTTCTTGTCTAACAATCTTAAATATATCTCGGTTTCACTATTGATTCTTTAGATTTATCTAAATCTACAGTACAATTACTTGGTGAACCTTGGAATAATAAGGCTGGTTTTGGAGCTCAGGGTAAACTGGAAGAACTTGCTGCAGCAAGCAGCACACAGTTCAAACCAAAAACCATTGCAAAGCCTGGATTTTCCATAGAGGAGCAGTTCTGACACTGTGGTGACACTAGCCCTTGAAAAGTCTCTGAGAGCTGACCTATCTAAAACCTGCTGCTTGTTAATTGAATCTTCTTTTGGGTCAGGTTCCCAGGCTGGATCTCTGGGCAGTTGCTCAAATTCCAGTACTAGCTCAGGAAAGATGATGGCAACGTCTTAGCAGGGGCAGTGAAGGAGACAGAAGAGTCCCTTTTGGTGCAAGACAGTCTTAAGGCAGACGATACAGTTGATAAACCTGTGATTTGTGTAACTTCATGAAGAAACTTTTCTGATACAGCAATTGAAGTGAGATGCCACAAAATGAGTTTTCTAAAAAGATTACAGCCTGCTTTAGAGGATTGTATGTGTCTTTTACTCTGGTCTCTGAAGATTGTAGGTAGAATAGAGGAGTCTTTACTGTGGCAGCCTCCTGTTCTCATTATCTAATCATTTCTGTTTCCATTGTAAAATGGGTCTTACCAGAAAATGGGCACCCTTGTGTGTGTGACTCTTTAATACTTCTAAGCTCAGATGCAAATTGCCACAAGATGTCTGTCTTTTCTGAACACAAGGAAAAAAAAACATTTTTTTAAACTGAACTGTGACCCTACTGCATTTTGGGGTTATCATTCAAAGCAACACTGAACAAATTCTGGGAAGTAGAGAAGTAATGATTGATTGAGTTTTCTCTCTTCTATGTCTTTAACAACATTGGTATTAAAGTACTCTGGTTAGCTCTGAAAGAATATCCTTCTATGAATTATATTCATATGTAAAGTTCCACTCTAAATTCTGTCGCTTAATTTAAACTCTGCAAATGGGACTTCATATAGTCTGAGTCTGGTTAACTTTTGAGGGAAGACCTCAGATAAAATCTAAAAGATGCTAAAGATTGTGCATTTCTTGTGAGAGTGTCTTAAAAAGTTTACTTGCACTGTGTGCATGTGCAGGGGGTGAGGATATTGAAGAAAAGTTGAGGCGGTCAGGAGAATAGTAGGTAAATATTTTCTTAA
The DNA here is from genome assembly GCF_964106895.1 of Numenius arquata. Taxonomy (NCBI): domain Eukaryota; kingdom Metazoa; phylum Chordata; class Aves; order Charadriiformes; family Scolopacidae; genus Numenius; species Numenius arquata. The sequence continues at coordinate 10,386,053 of NC_133579.1, forward strand.
ACTATGGAACCTACAAGCTTTCAAGAAGGAGCAAGCAGGAGCTCAAAGTCTAGTACAGAAGGTCAAATATCTTACTTTGAAGATAATTCTATACTTTATTCCTTTCTGTTAAATCAGTCTGACTTTATTAATAGTTTAGTTACTGAATATTGCAGTAGGGTATCTAGATGCTGCTGCACTACAGTGAAAAGCGAGCAAGACTCCACCGTCAGGAAGGAAAGGCAAAAACGCATCTAGAAAATAATAACATGACAAGACCTTGCTTCTGTATTACAATGCTCCCACAGTGATAGCTCAGCTATCGCCAGTACGGGAACTGTGCTTCGTGATAGCTTGTGAATAGCATCACTGTTCAGATGTTCACTCAAGCCTGTAATCCGAGAGCAGATACGGTTTGGTGGGCTTGGTTTTGGTTTACATGCATTTCTGTAGGCCCTTTTCCCAGGCTCAGTTTACATGTCATGCAGAAAGAGCCTGCTCTTCCTTTCATTCTCAGTTTAAACTGCTCTGAGTTACTGCAATACTCTTGTATTTAATGTTCTACTATTTGTTTTCTATACGGTACTGCTGCAAGAACTCTTGCTCGGCATGGTTCACACCCTCTGTTTCCTTCCCTTTACTTGTTCTATTCACTGGATTAAATACTGGGTTTTACTGGATTAAAAGCTGCTTTACTTGCATTCCTTTTCCCACCTGTCCTCGTATTTGCTATTAAATGTCAGCTTCTGTCGCTGGCAAACAATGTCAGTTCCTGTTCCCACTTGTTTTCAGGCACTCATCTTCGTGTTCTTTTGTGTATTTGGTCTTATGATTTGAAGAACGGCATAGCAACATAGCTAGTTCACTCCATTTTGTTAAAATACTTTTACAGAAACTTACCATGTGTACAAGTACTGTTGTACTTGGGTTTTTTTACATTATTTTACATTTTTGACATGTGTAGATGTGCCATGTGTGTCAGTCCCTTGCCCTGCTTTAGAATTCTGCTTTGTACGTTACAAACAGAATGAACAGAATCCATGCTTGTGGTTATACTTGTAACTATGCAAGCAGCATAAATGTATAGACAGTGCAGTCATTGCAAAATAGTAACTTATAAAATAAATGACAACAAAATCATACACTATTTATCTTTAAAATGGAAGATTGGGAAGTGTGGCTTCATACTTTTCTGTTTGCAAAAAAAAGAAATCTGTTTTGGATATATCAAGTGAGTAACATAAGCATCAGTAGACAATCCATAATGAATTTAGCCCTGCGTTGTAATAGAATTAAGGTTTACTTCTTTGAATCTGGTTCCGTCTTCTACTCTAGGATGACCCTCTGTCAGGGTTGGGGTTTTGGGAAATCGGAGTGAATGTCCTAATGAATAAAATATGGAGAGGGAGGTAGTTTGTGGAGCTGTTGGAATCTCTAAATAGTGGGTGTTGCTACTTGATTACACCAGTTTTCCTAGTGGTAATTTGAAGCCTGTGCTTTGACGAGTCTTGGCAGGTTTATAAATAATTTTGTTGACGTAAAGAAATTTAGCAACTGTGTACGCTTAAAGAAACTGTGCTGTCATCTATACAGGATTTTTAATGGTCTTTTAATTCAATCTGAATTAAACCAACATAGACTGTTGGTTTATCAGATCTTTAAGTCCTTTATGAAGCTATCATTTCACTATGTCTGAGGCCTTAAAGTAAGTTTGACCCAAACTCTCCCAGACCTGGTGATTTGCAAAAGCGATTGGCAGCAAGCCATCAAATTAGGAGTCTCTGCTGCTTTAGTGTCTTCGTTGCCCTGAACAAACTTACTTCTTCAGTTCTTTTGATTGACTGAAATACTGTTCAGGTTTGTCCAGTAGTTCATAAAGGCATCTTGGGCTGTCGCAGTCTGACAGAGGATCTTGGTTCTCCCAGGACTGTAAAGTCAGTCTACCGTGTTAGCAGCCATTGGCCTCTAAAACAGGTTGGTGGGAGTAGCAGAGAGCAGTAATTCTTGTGAGGGAAAGCATTTATTGATTTTTAGTTTGGTATTGTTAAAAATATTTCATTTGCAGCCAGAGTGAGGGTGGCTTAACACTTAATACTACTGTAATATTTAAATCTTAAATACTGGAATTACTGTCATTTTTTTACTTCTGCTGTTCTCGTAGTCTGTTCATGTGGATGTAATGGTCTCTTGTTTTCTCAAGGAGACAGAAAGCATCTCGAATACCATTACAAACATGTGTGATGTGGAGTTGGCTTCTTCCAACTGTACTTCAAAAAGTGTTCCTTCTGATTCGCTAGGTAAAATAAAGTGGAGAAATTTTGTGGGGGGAAAAAAGACCGAAATTTAGAAATACAAGTGGGTAATTATTGGTGGATTTAAAAAAAAAAATCTCTGTACTATGCTACAAAGTAAATATATGTAGCTTTAAACCAAATTTTAATTGCTCAACTCAGGAGGAAGCATAATAATGTAAAAATACTTTCATAGCACTGCTCCTTTTGGGGGAAGGGGAAGGCTTATTTCTGCAAAGCTCACGTAAAAGCTGCTGGAAACTTGTGGTAGAGGGGGCAATAGCTTAGAACTTGGGCATATTCTGGTTAGAAGTGACTGCTGAGAAGTTTGAATGTTCTTGGGTAAACTCAAAGTTATACAGTGCTGTGTATGTCATTGCGCGACACATCTACAAGTCTCTTCCTTTTAGAATGTTCTATATGCTGCAATAAAAATTTATCGATGAGTTTTTTGATCATTGAACTCTTTCTGTTTTGGGTTAGCAGAGAGCAACTTTGTTCCGCTTGACGTATACAGGACTAATCTACACCAAAGAACACAAGCATCTGTGTGGATTTCTTTTTGTGAAATTTATAATGAGTATGTGTATGACCTATTAAATGTATTATCCACATCAAAACCTCAGAAGCGCAGAGTGTTAAGAATTTGTGAGGATCAAGGAGGAAATTCCTATATTAAAGGTAATAATACTGTTTTATGACCTTGGCAGTTTCGCAGAATTTTTTGGGTGGTCAGAAGTGTATGTAAAAGGTCTCTTTTCACAGACTTAAAGTGGATTAACATTCAGAGCGCTGAAGAAGCCTGCAAAATACTAAAAATAGGAAACAAGAACCGAAGCTTTGCTTGTACTAGAATGAATGAGCAATCAAGTAGGAGGTTTGTTCCTCTAATTATCAGCATACTCTGTCTCTTTCCCTTTAAGGGGAGGGAGGAGGGGAAGGGGGGAGAAAACTTCAGAATATGTTTGAAATGAGCCACTCTTTTAATAATAGCTTAAGACTTTCCTTGATTATTCTGGTTTTATTATAAAATTCTTTCTGGAAGAAAGATAGGAGATGCCCTATGACTGTAATAGTAGCTGGACTTGGGTTGCTATTTGCTTTGGATAACCAAAAAGATCAAATCACGTTAATTTTTGAGTGCCAACAGGGCACTTGACAAATGCTTATGGTGCTGAGTGGGAATGGCTGTGTGAGGATGTTGAAGCAAAACCTGGATAATTCTTCATCACTGGCAGTATAGTTCTTGGAAACCTGGAGTCTGTCAGTGGGGGATGTAGGGAGGAGCAAGTCATGCAGTACCTTTCAGTGCTACTAGATTATCTAGATGCTTTTAGATTGCTGTGTTCTAGGTGAGCTTACTTGGTATCTTGAGAATTAAGCCTCCAGCTCTTACCTGGCTCTGGGAGACAAATCAGGGAGAATCTGGTTTGATGGAGTAGGAGAAAATAAAGAGAAGGTGGTATACGTTCTGTTGAAAATGCCTTCTTACTTGATTTTAATGCCCTCTTACTAATTTGTCCTTGAAGTGTGGAAGGGCCATGTATATTTAGCTACTATAGTCATAGTGTTACTAAGCCTGCTTTTTCTCTAAAAAGCATGAGTTACTCTTTTCTGTGTTAGTGTGAAATTTAATGGCAGCTGTCTTTAGCTATGATTCCACCTGAATTTCACTCAAGCCTAAAGCAGTGCAGAAAAGAATTGTGTTTTTCTGGCGGAGTTTGGTGCCTAGAATGTCATCTTTTTGCTCCAGAGAATATGTTTACTTCTACTTAGTTTGTTTCTAAATTGTGTTTTTTGTCTTGTTTTGTTTTTCTTTTTAGAAACTTCATTCTTAACTTATACTGGAGAAGTTTGTCTTCTGTGCTTCCTCATTTATTGGATAAACTGGGGACAGGGCACTCCTGCTTCTGGGATTTTCTGTTTTGGTTTCAGACAACATATGTCCACTGCCTTTGTAGTTTGATGCCTAAAACACAGTAACTAGATTTTTTTCAAGTGTAACAAATTCAGCCTTTCTAGACACCAGAGTAATTTGAAAACTGAAAAAAATAACTGTGTATATTGAAGGCAATATTACAGGACTGTCAAACCTTAACTTATTCTCCTCCCCTATCATCTATTTATTTCTAAGTTAATTCCTCAGATTTACTGAGTTCAGATACTGTCTAAAGTTTGTATACTATGAGTACCTGAGTAATCATCTTCTGACCAGTAGACTCAAGTGAACCGACTTGTTCATTCTCCAAGGCAGCTTGTAGGCTTCATGGGATATCTTTCCCCTCTCCTGTACTGAAAGAAATGGAAAGTCACAAAATGCAACTTCTATTGCTGCTTTTGCTGCTGAATGAATGCATTGCAAAGATAACTAATATAAATTAGTGAATGTATTCTTGTTCTTTCTTCAGCACTGCACTTTCTGTAGCATACAAATTTTACTTTGCTTCAGTGCCTGTTTAATTTTCAAAACTGCGGTTATTAAAAAGTACTTCTTTCCATTCCAGTCACAGTATATTTTCAATCAGGCTGCTAAGGCTAACTGATGAGCATCAGCCCTGTGTTCTTGGAGTTTCGGAGTAAGTGAATGCTTCGGTTCATTACCAGAATGTAAATGTTTTAGAAAAGTTGATAAGGTATAAGCATGCTGGTGAACTTTCTTTTAATAAACAAATCCTCTGAGAGCTGAGGAGGAAATCAGAACTTCACTGCCTGCATAAAACTGACTGGAAATCTCACAGGGACAGGCATCAAAGTGTTTCCTTGTCTCTTTTATTCTGTTAAGATTTGGCTGAAGCAACCTGTTAAAATTCTGCCAGTAGTATGTAAACTGAGGGAAATGTATGTATATTGTGTTACATAAAGGGGAGGTGGGGACAGAGTAGCACTAGGTAATTCTACACTGTATATTCTGGTAAGCAGAATTCAAATGGCTGGCCGATAGAAGCCAGCTCTATGGTTGGAGTGCAGCAGTTAGTGCTGAAGACTCAAGGTGCAAGCTCTGCCGGCGTATCTTTCTACTTGGGGACCAGACTAGAGTTTATGGGTTGAATGTTTGTGGTACCATGTTTGATGTGCTCCTGGAACACAAATTCTAGTCTAACATCAAAAAAAGAATGCAGGTGACATGCTTTGGGACTGCTCCATAGCACGGTCCACAGTAAGAGGGGATTTGCTTAAAAACTATTCTCCTGATCTGAAATGCTAATGTAACTGCACCCAGTAAGAGCAGTGCTAAGTCCTTACACCTCTCTGGTTTTTTTTGTGATTTGGAGGAAGTGGCCTAATCTTTTGACCTCAAGCCATTTAGGTAGCTGCTTTTTTTTTTTTTCCTGATTAATTGTCCATTTAGCTTGATATGGAAAAATGAGGACAGTCCCGTAACAGTGGTTTAGTTCAGTCTTAGTTCCTACTCATTTGTCTCTTGTCTCTGCTAAGCAGAGATAGTAATAAATATACCTCACTGAGATAACACCTTTTAATATCAGATGTTATGGTGACAAATACTCTGAAGAAAGATAACTTGAGGAAATTACTGCATCTGTATTCCTTACCGTTCCCTGCGTTGGTGTATTCCCCTGGCAAAGCTTGCGGCAGATGTTAGATGAATGACAGTTTGTATGTTGTTTAAGGAAGAAAAAAAGCTCTCCGTCTTGTACTGAAAAGGATAAAGATCATAAGATCATAGCCTTTCATACAGTTGAAATATGTGCCTTATTAATATGTATAGTATTAATATGTACTTATTTCAGCTGTGTGAAAGGCTATGATCTTATAAAGGTGTTATTTTATGTAAATAAATGTATGTATAAGTGACTAATAATTGGGTTACATAAATTATCTAACTTTCAGAGTTTCCTGTATTTCAAGCCTTTCTTAATATAAAGTGAAAGTGATGAAATTCCATGATTATCCAGGATAGTTGTCTCTGATTGTAACCTATTGCAGTATGAGGGACAACTCAGTGGCCTGAGTTTAGTAGCACATAATTGCTATAGCCAAACAAAGAGCTCAAAGATGATCTGGCAAGGACTTCTGGCCTCTTATTTGCTGTGGTGAGCAAACGGTTCCGCATCCAAAAGAGGCAGACTACAGTTTACTGAAGCATACTGCTGTCCTGCAGTCCTCTGTGCTGGAACCAGTGATGGTAATGGTCAAAGTGCCTGGAGTATAGCCCCACTTACAAAAAACTATTTTAGAAATTCTTCCTATCTCATCTGGAATTATTTTAGGATTGCAATAAAATTTGGGTTCCTAAACTGAATTCTTCATGTACAAATGCCTACAAAGCTTTAAAAGAACACCACAAGCAGATTTCTTTGATGTGCTGAATAGACAGTATTGGGAGCAGTGTTCTTGTTTGAGTATCTTTATATACAATGGGAAGATAGATAAGTTAGTGCTGGTATCTTAAATACCTTGCATAGCACCTTCTGGAAAAAACATCAGTATTTAAAATACAACTTATTCTGTGATCTAGGTAGGCTGAAATGAGTCACTCATTTACACTTTAGGCACATAAAGAAATAAAAAGACATGCAGTTCTGTTTTCATACTGTTTAGAAACAAGCTTGTGTGTGTTCTGGGTAATTCTTTCATGCAGGTTGTCTTTCTGTGACTTGGCTGGATCAGAGAGATGTAATAAAACACAAGCCTTTGGAGACAGGTTAAAAGAAGCTGGAAATATTAATAATTCTCTTCATATCCTTGGAAAATGCATTGCAGCATTGAAGCAAAATCAAAATCCAAAGTAAGTGACAAGTTGTAAACAATGTGCTGAATTTTGGGTTGAAAACCTAAGTATCCCTTTATGTTTCTGCAAGGTGGTTTGCATGTTCAGAGGAAAATGGAGATGTACAAAATCCTGGAAGCCTTCTTTGTTACAGATGTCACTGGAATACCTGAAATGAACGTTCTTTCTCCAAAACTGTTGTTTGTGGAGAATAAAAAAGGGCAATTTGCAGTAAAGTAGCAAGCTTTTTTTTGTGTGTGTATGTATGAGTGTGTACACTTTGTGTACAGAGCTCCTGTTTTGTCCTCTTCCCTTCCACATCCAAATTATACAGGTAGATTCATCAGACAGTTGACAGATGTCTGTTATTTGGCTTGTTTCAGTGTCTGCTTTGTAACACTACGGAACTGGGATGCACACACTATGCTAATTTTACTTTTAAATACTTCAATTTGTTGGGGAGTTTGAGATCCAGAAAAGACCTTGCTCTTTGATGTGAAATAGCTTAGGCTTAAATATGAGCATCCTACTGCAGCTGTTTCCTGAAAGAGAGAAACAGAATTAAGTGAAGTTACAGTATCACACAATTTTACAATTTTTTTTTCTTTCATCATTTTATTATTCTTTTCTCCATGAGGATGAAGCCAAGCTATATTCCATTCAGAGAGAGCAAATTGACTCGTCTGTTTCAGCCTTTTTTTTGTGGAAAAGGCAAAGCTTGTATGATTGTAAACATTAATCAGCATGCTTCTACATATGATGAAACACTACATGTAATGAAATTTTCAGCTATAGCCAAACAGGTAAGAGTGTATCTGCTTTCTCTGCTCTCTGGCGTTGTTTGTTACTATTAGTTTGTGAAATGATCAGGTTGTACAGACTTGAGTGTGATTAGGACTTTGAGGCATCATATTAATTCTTCTGTATGTGGCTTCCTCTAAAAGGCTTCCAGTAGTCTTGCCCATCCTCAAACCTATCTGTGGTAAGAAGTTAAAATGTCTGCAGCTGTCTGTGGCTTGTTCAGTTTTACACCACAGACGTTCTGGGTGTGGAAAAAGAAAAAAGAAAAAAAATAGTAGTCAGGGCACTTTCAGATATGACTGGTTATACAATATATCTGAGTATCTGAGCAAATGCAAGATTTCAATTCAAGCTTTTGATGAATTGTTTAACCTGTGTGCAGTTAAGCATCTGTTGTACAAAATGACAATTGTTTAAAACTTCTTGGACAGCTGGCAGTGACAGACAAAGAAGTAGCCTTTTACTTTGTAGTCTGAATCAGATCTTGTGCCTGCATTGTTCCTATTTGGCTAAGTGCAAGTAATTAATAACAAACAGAAAGGGAAGACTTTTTTTTTTTGTAGATTAACGCATGCCTTTTAAAGCAAAACCCCCTCTGCTAAAATCTATGTGCTTTCCTGTTTCCCACTAGCTCTGCTCATCAGCCTCCCCTTAAATTCAGGACTTGGTCTTAAGTTCATTCAGGTTCCCTGCAAGCTGCTGCAGGGGGTGGGGTGGTGGGCTGTACTGTGTTTCATGGCAGAAATTAAGTCCATTTCTAGTCTGGAACCATGGATTAGTTCTGACACATTCCAAGTCTGTAATGGCATGTCTAATATGATCTCGGAGAGATATTATTTTTTTCTAATTCTGTTTGGCTGCAACTTTTCTTGTAAAATAAGAGCATGCTCTGAGGAGTCAGTCTTCTCTGATGTATTGTCCTATGACCTACACATGTAAAATCTTTATGTAACAAGCATGAATTGCTGAATCCTGTTCGCAGTATTTCAGGAAGGAACAAATGTTTTAGGGATTTGCTGCTTTTCATTAACTTTCCAGGAAACTACACCAAAATCTTGTATTTTAGGGGGAGAGAAAACACCTTTCTAGACAAGCATACTAAGTTTGTTAGTAGGTAATCTTTCCCATTTTCACTTTGTTAGAGTACTGAAGTCTTATATTCATATTGATAGATGTCTTTGTCTGCAAAGACATGTAAAATTTTGTTAATGTTCTTTTAATCATTAAATATACTGCAAATACAACAATGCATTCATGCCACTTCTTCCTAGTGTTCTGACACCTGCAATATTGATAGCATTGATAAATCAGTGTGTTCAACTCTGGATTTTCCAGGTCATCCAGACAATCCTACCCAAAAGTTTCGGTTATTTTCCACCCAAGCTAGTTGGAGGCGACAGCAAACCTATTATGCACTTCGATGCTAACACATCTGTAGATGACTTTCCTGACAGTACTGAAAGCTATGCAGAAGAGGAAGTGGACATCACCATTCTGAGTCATGAGGTAGATAGGCATCTACTCAAAATTGTACCCAAGAAAGCCATCACTATTAGGTCTAATATTAGAATATTTTACCATAAAAGATGTGCTGGAAGCTGTATCAAATGAGAACTGGAAGCTGTATCAAATGAGAACTGGGCACTTCTGCTGGGTGTCAGACAGACCTAAATTTAAAGGGGTCTAGTTCTGGGGGAACAAGTGTAGCTGTGGAAGGCTGCCTGCGGCTTTCTAGTTAGGTCAAGTGCTAAATTTGGAATGCAACCAATTGCTCAATGAGTAAGAAAGCAGTATGTGTGTTTAAAACAACATTATTTAGTCGTTTGTGTGCTTTTGAGAACAGCAGGGATAAGTTAAGATGCAGCATTTTAAAAACAAAACTATACAATCTAATAAGAATAAACTGTAAACATCAAGTAGGCTTTATGATGAACAGTTGTACAAATTAATATTTAAATGCCAAAAAAAGTATAATTTTTGATAGCAGAAACCATCAAGATGGAGGAAGGTTGTCTTTACAGTAGAAATTCATGTTTGAAAATATTTAACCCTTGGTGCAGCCCACCTGAAAATACAGGCTTGTAGAAACGCCCTCTGTGGATGGCTCTCTGTATCAATATTTCATTTGATGTGGATATCAATGTGTGCTTCTAGCTTGTTTGCTGAACTGAAATATGTTGAATTTAGGATCTCTTGAAAACTGCAGAGAACCTAAAGGAGAAGCTACTTGCAGAAAGGCAAAGTAAGCTCCTTCTGGAGGTTAAGATACGTAAAGAGATGGCAGAAGCAATGTTCCGGCAGCTGTTGGAAACGGAGGAAGCCTGGAGGCAAGTCAAATTGCTGTCCATTTCAGGACAAAGGATTTCACGTATCTAAGTGCATACATATATATATCTGTATAAGCAAGGCATTCATGTTCCTGTTACTTAGAGAAATTAAGGCTGGACAGTTTCAAAGCTTCTTGTGAAAAGGGAAGAAGAAACATTAAAATAAACTTGTAAAGATCAGCCTCTTCCCATGTACAATGCAAAAGTAATGCTGCTTTCTGTTAAACTTTTTTCTACTTAATTTGTAAGTACTAGAGATTGTCCTGACTCTTTATTAATATTTAGCAGATGTGGAATACTGTTACAGGTACCCCACTGAGGCTTGTGATTGTTCTAAAACTTGCTCATGTTAATATGCATGTGCTTAAGGTAGTTTGACTTGTATCTTTTTGAGCTCTCCTTCTGGATTCTTGCTTCTGGATGACTTAGGAACCTTTGTCAGTTTATTGTCTTATAAATTACCGTGTCTGCCCCCACTGATGTTAATAACTTGAGGATTTTTTTCAAGCTGAAGCTGAATTCACTTCCTCTTAATTCTTCTCTTCTTGAAATTGGTTTCCTGCTGTTTGAATTGTTAACAGAGACTAACTCCAAGTTAAGTTGCCAGCTGAACAGACTATGGCTTAACACCTGCGCTGATTTTAAAATTGTTTGGGTACCTTTGACCAAACACATGAAACAGAAGTGATGCTTTTTTTCTTTTGAGGTGATATTCTATGTCAGTGCAGGGGCATTTTTTTAAATTGTGACAAGAATAATATGTAATGTATTGAAATAATATGGCAAATTTGGTACATATCTTTAACAGGGGGGAAAAAAAAACCAACCCCAAAACAAAAATGTGAAAGACACCTCTTGAAAATACGCTTTAAATATCAGGTCTAATTTGGAGTAGTAATATCTATCACTACATGTTGGTGGATTTTTTTAATAAAGCTTTTGTTTGACAGATCTTAAGTATGTTTCTTCTATAGCACTTGTCCTGGTATATGCCAAATAGAAGTTATGTCTTAATGCAAGTCTGTAGGATCATTGAGAGTAAAAAGGAGAAAAGGGAGAAAAGTAATTCTTGGTCTCTTAACTTCACAATTTATGATCAGATTAATAACTTTGATATTGCCAGTTGAACACATGTAGTCAAATTGTAATAGCTGGAAAGCTAATATATTAAATAACACCAACATGTTCTCCTCAGCAACCGCTTGGAAGATATGAAAGACAGTTATGAAGAAAAACTGGAGAGCAAATTTGAAATGTATAAAGAGGCCATCAAGAAACACGCATATATGTGTGCAATGGAACAAATCGAAGACCATTATGTTCCCGTAGAAGAATTTCTAGCTGAACAACAGAAAGTTGAGGTATGACTTGACTGCTGTTTAAAAAAATCAGTGCTAGTCTTTTAACTGTAAACTTTCCTTTTCCTTGACAGAATCATTCAGGAAACCTAAATGTAACACTGAAGAGTCACCATAACTAGGAATTCAGCCTAGGTGCTAACCATAAGGATAGAGATGTATTCTGTCCACCGCTACCTGTAGTGTATACCTGAACTATCTGATCTTTGAGGGCACAGTTCATTTAAATCCAAATCATCTTTATCTCTGTAGTGCAATGATTGGAACACCTAGAGGAATGGTGTAGACAGCTGTCTGGCTTTGTGGTGATCCTTGGGATTGTAGAGTGTGGGGTAAAAATTTAGTCTGAAAGGGCTGATGGGGAATTCAGTACAGGGTAGCTATTTTAATTATAATGGATCTGTGCTCTGAAGGTCTAGAGGGAGGATACCTTAATCTACTGAATGGACTTATACCTAGAACTGCTCAGAGTTGACATCAGTAAGTTGCTATTCCTTTTGCAACTGAGCCATGTTAGCCACGTGCAACTCTGTCAGTCTCTACTTCTAGCCTCCGCATAGATAGCGAAGTGTAGCCAGGCAACAGATGGGACCTGTGGGTCTGTCTTTTCAGGTCTGTAGTGGAAGAATAGAACAACTGTGGTGAACACCAGAGGTGCTTTCTCACTATGCTGTCATGCCCCGGAACCAATAAGACATCTCACTCTGCTGATAGGCAGGTTCCTTTTAAGACATGAAGGAAGTGGGGTTTCTGTTGTAAATTGTGATACGTAAACATTTTTGCTTCTACAGCTCTCTAGTCAGGTGCTGACAAGCAACACTGTATCGTGTAACAGGCTGTGTTTTTCCAGCTTCTTCACACTTGTCTTTTCTCCCCACTTAGACTCTGGTTTTATGTTCACTTTAGCCCTAGCTATCCTCCATGTTGGGGTGGAGGAAAAGAGTTTCAGTAGTGCTCTCTGTATTTATAGCTGCTTCTTACACTGGCCACAAGGCTGCTTAAGGGAAAATTCAAAGGACAAGATGATCTTGGTAGCAAGTCAGATACGAAACTGATGAAATCTCTAAGGTGTAAAATTCTTAATTGACAAAGGAGAGTAGAACATGAAATCAAAGCAGGCAGCTTCATAGAACCAGAATTAGATGAATAACTTTTCTTAATGGTGACACTTGTTTGATTTCTCACTTTGAAATACCACCCTAGCAAACTGACAGGTACTAAAAAAGAGATTGAGATTTAAAATTTTGGTCTATGAAATGTATTCTTCCTTAATTAGCAAGCTGACTGGCAACAGCATTTAACAGATGCACTTAAGTTTCCTTTCTGCCCTAAGTTTACTTTTAATACAGTTTGGAAATCTCCAGACTGGAAGAGTTGACTCATCTGTAAAGGAACTTCTTTCTAGAAGGTCTCATGATCTGAGTGTTACTCCTTACTGTGACTTCTCCACCATAACCATCACAACTTCCACCTGAAATGATTTTAAAACTGCTTATATGTGTGTAGTATGATTGAAGAATGTGCAGTAATGCATCAGGTTAAGCAGAAATTTAGACAAATTCTAGCATGTGCCCTTCTTTTTTCAGGATAGAGAGAGTAAAATACTGCAATTGGAAAAGCAACTTGATGAACAGTCAGGGAAGCTGTTGGCTATGGGAAGTCTGAATTCAGATAAACTGACTACTGAAAATAACATGGAACTAGGTAGGAATCTAATCTGGATATTCAAAGTTCATTTTACTTTTGGTAATGTGTATAATACCAAGCAAACCTTCCTTTTGCCTCTAGATCTTACGAACAAAACGATGAAGAGAGCCAACGAAGGATTGCAGAAGCAATGCAAAGAGAAAGAAGAGGTAGCTCTTGCTTAATATTTAACAAATCTAGTGATAACAGTCCTAAACTGTGGCATAATTCAATGCACTGTGGACAAAACATGAAGATCCCTCCAAATTGGCATCAAGTTTGCAAAAAAGCCCTTGCCCAAATGTGGATGACTTTTGCCAGAGATTAGCTGTGTTCTGGCTTTACTCTAGTTTGTAAAGGCATCTACTGCTATAACGAGTCACATGGTGAACATGATGTGAGTTGGAAGTAGGGAAGTATATAGCCTTGTATTGGAATTTGTTGTGAACATTGCTGCCGTGGCCTCGCTGCTTTCCTTCCTGAAAGGGTGCCTGCTCACCCACAGGGGAACAGCTACAGAATCTGGTAACGGTTTCCATCTAGAGCCAAAATAATGCCTTAAACCATTCCTTTCTGTTAAGGACTGAACTCCACTATCCCCTTAAGTTTAAGTAAAGGGTAATGTCTCTGTTCTTCAAACAAGATTCTAGTGTTCTGAATAGCATATAGAGGTGGAAATTATGAACATCAGGCTGTGTTATGGAAAAGAAATTAATTATTTTTAGGTATACATTTCTAGTCTGTACCTTCAATGAACTTCTTGTAAGGCTACAGTTAGTTTCTCATGTTTAAAGAGGATGGGGAGGAGGGAAGAGACAATCTTGCTCCTTTCACTAATAACAAATAGGAGTAGGGGTTGGAGAAATACTTCCAGCTGGTTCTAATAAACCATGTAAATGGAAAGTGAACTTAAATCTCTTTTCTATTGAGAAAGCGTACTCCAAAAATAACTTTTTCCTTACCAAGTTTAATGTCTTGTGTTATGGCCTCTGGCATTTGTTTTCCACCCCTGCTCTTGAGAGCTCTACATAATTTTCCATTTCCTATGTTAATTTTGATGCTAGAAAGAAAGTTTGGCTTTTATGCTTGATATAGGGATACAACATTGATTGATTTGTATGGCTAGAAAGTGTTAGAATGAGGGGACTACTGCCTGGCACTAACTGAAATGAGAGAAGTTTAAAACAGTTGGTTTTATCAGTGCCTTTTTGCTGTTTTGTCTTGCATATCTGTGCATGTGTGATGAGTAATTCACTACTCTTTTTTTTTTTTCCTTCCTATTCAGCCATTAAATATGGGGGAAGGGTAGTTCTGGCAATCTAGATATTTTCCCTCCAACCTTGTAGAAGTAAGTTAATGATAAAATACAGTTGGAGTCAGTTATATCATTGGAAATGATGGGTTGGGACATGAGAGGTTGAGAGAAGTGGGCTTTGTCTTCGTTGCTTTGATCTTGGGAGTTTGCACTGTTCAATATTAATCAGAAATGCTTATAGTGTCTGTGTGAGTTCCAGTCATAAACAAAATTCATGTAAAATATGCTGTCTTGAGCTCCAGTGTCTATGGGTTTTATTTTCAGCTTATAAAATCTCTGAAGCTTAAAATACAGAAATTAAATGAGAACCTGCTAGAAGCTAATGAAGGCTACAGAAAAATGGCAGAAGAGAACAGTCAACTGAAGCATACAATTGTGCTCAAGGTTTGTCAACAATTTTAAAAGCAACTTTAATATAGCTTTTATCTATAGTTGTGCTGGATGTTTCTGTGTCTTTGTACATGTAAAACCACCATTCAGTCTAACTTATTTTGATGTTAGCATAATGTTTTTACTTAAGTTAGTTTTATTCCTTTCTTTTTTTCCATCCCCAACTTCCTGAATTATGAGCTCAGAGTTCTTGTGTTTCATTCCTTCACTTTCTAAGACAAGACTCATTTTTCAACTTAAATGATCGATGTGGTCATTAGAGTAACTTTAGGCTGACAACTCTTGCTAATCTAAAGATGCCAGAAATTATTGTCAAGCAAAGAAAATACTGGTCGGGACTCTAGTCATGAAGTGTTTTTCTGAGAGCAAGCAGTCAGTGCACAAATGTTAGTGCAACAAGACCTAAGGATCTACGGCTTTAAAGCTGTACTGACACTCCTGCAGAAGTGGCCATGCTGGCTAAGAGATATGGGCAGATAAACTCTTAATGCTGAAATGGAAGAAATCTTTCTTTCAGAAGCAGGGACTTCATAAAGTTGACAGCATCTGACCTCAGACATGAACTAAATTTTGAAATATAAAATGGAAATTTTGAACTCTTGACACTTTGCATCTATGCCTTATTGTAATCTGCCAATGAAGCAAGGCAGGTATAAGACTGCTTAGTGATGTTTTTGAACATTAAATCACCTTCTGCACATTTTTTAGTATAGTTCTGAGACTGAAAATTATCCGTCTTGAACTTTGTTTCTTAATTGGTTCTAAGACACAGGAAAGTGACTTTTTGTTAACCACAGGGATTAGAGAGCATCTTTAAGACTATATTCGGCCCACTCAAAGTATTTATTCAGTCCTGGTTAGCAGACTTCCAACTATTATAACAGTTTAGACTTCACCAGTTTTGTTTTCAGTAATTGCAACTTTAAGAGAGGAAAGCCTTTTTTTATTTGGTTCCTAGAACACGAGCAATTATTTGCAAAGTATGGCAAAGTGTTTAAGCACCAGCTTCTTCAGTCAAACTTGGTCTATAACTAGACTTGATGGCCCCGTAGTTTGCTGTTCTCTAAACTGCATAGCAGTAATTCAGAAGCAATGGGTACTGCTTAGACATAATAATAACAGGGGGGTTTACTGGTAGAGTAAAATAATCTGAAACAGAAAATTAACTACTTGAAAAAGGTTTTGGAACACTCACATTCCTTATCTTCATAGGAACAAGAAATGAATAGTCTTCAGAACTGGGCTAAACGTGTTCTTGAGCTTGAAGAAACAGTGTCTTCCCTGCAAAAAGAACTTAATGAAAGGAAAAAGCATTTTTCTATAGAGGAGCCAAAACAACAAAAACCTAGGAGAGGTTTGTTGGCTAACCTGAAATCCACAGTAGCAGCTACTGCTAGTACCCCTCTTGGTAAAGGCTGGGGGAAGCATGAAGATGCTTCATCCTCTTCAAGAAAACAAGTACTGTGGGCTCATAAAACAAAAGACTGATTAATGGAAGTGATAAAGAAGTCTAATAATTGCACAGTCTCAAATGGTTGGTAGCTTTTTTAAATCTAGATGCCATCTTGACTGTTACGTTAACTAACAAAAATGTTTAATACAGAACTTTTAAACTTGAATCAGGGTTGAATTTAGAACTATGTAAGTATAGACCTAAATATGGGTTTTTACTGTTGGTATAGGAATGTGATTTGATATAAATATAAAAACGTTTTTAATTCTTGAGTAACTGCTATCATGGTCTTCTATACTGATAAATATGCGATTCATGGAAAATTAGATGCTCCTCACTTGCTGCTCTTGTGGCCTTTTTAAACTAAGTATTTAATTTTAATTGTTGATTCCTAGAAATCAGATGGTTTGTAAGATTAATCTCAAGAGGTTAAAATAGCTTGGTTCTTCAGTTAATATTCTGGCTTTGATCTGGAAAGTGCTATCTTGCAGCCAAACTGAGAGAATTGCTAAACATAAGGTGTCAGACAAGAGGCAACCAAATGAGTTCTTCTCTGGCTCCTTGATATTTTTCAGCTAACTTGGCTTTGTAAAGGAACTTGTTTTGATATCATTTGAACTTCCACTAAGAATATGCATTAAAATTTGAAAAATCTATTTATAATAAAATTTTCCGTTGCTAAATTAACCTGTGGCTGTTCATTTCATAAAGGTGAGAAAACCAGTGAAATCAAGATGAGGAAAGGTCATAAACTTAGAGGCCAAATGATCACAGCGATTGACATACGATGATCTTGAGTTGCATCTAGTTAACTCAAGGAAGGAAGACTTGGAGCATGATAAAATTTGAAATAGCTTTCTTAGAATGGTTCTAAAACTGTGAAAATACCATGTCTGGAAGTGCTGGAGGATGGCTTTGGAACAAGGCAGAATCCATAAGTAAGTAAATTGGATTGATCAGTCCCTGTAATGCTGTTTCTTGTAGTGGAAAAGTTCAGAGGAAGAACCTCGTGCTCCCTGTGAAGACACTAGGTGGTGCAGCATTCCTGTGTGACACTGAGAGCAGCCCTTCTCTGGTGTGAATGTTCTTCCCAGGTCTGAGTTTTGGGTTGGTCTGTGCAAATGCAGTGATAAATAATCACCCTGATGTGTCTTTAACCAGGCTGGAGATACAGCACTTGAGCCAGTGCTGCTCTCATGTTTTGAATGGTTTCTGTCAAACATAATTTGTGATAGCAATAGTTCTAAAGCTCTACTCCAACGCACACTATTCCAGATATTAAAAAAAAACCAAAACATTTTGGTGTAGTGATACAATAAACTGAGTGTTGATTCCTTGAATAAGAAAGCTGTTACCTACAAATTGCTCTAAGAACAACAATATTCAAATAGAAGTTAAAAGAATAAAAATCATCTCAACAGGCTAATGCTGGAAACTTTCTCTAATACCATTTCAGATGATCTAGTGCTACACCTTGACAGTCTGTCACTTGTCTGAGAATGTTAACTAGTAAGTTTCTGTAACACTAACTGTAACCTCTTATTTCCTGAGCAACTGCTCTTTCCATGCTCCCTCCTTCCCAGAGCTCTTTAGTTGGTTACAGGAAACAGTTTTGAAAGACAAGGTTACATTATCTTAAGCTATTTTTTTTTCTTAAAATAAAATTAAGCCTGTGGTGAAGTACAGACCAATTCTTAACTGTAATGTTTTCCAAAGAGTGGCAATGGACTGTTGCTATTATATTAAATGCTTCTGAGAAGCTGTTTCAAGGACAGCTGAGGAATAACTTCCTTTCTTCCTGCCCTCCAGACCAAAAAGAAACCCTAACAAGGATGCAGAAAGGGCTACTTTGGTCCTTTTCAGCTTCTCAAAGCTGAATGGATGTAGGGAAAGCAGAATCCATTAATATTTACCATTGCAAAATAGTCTTGTTACTGGTGATGAACAGATGTTTCCCTGTTCCACATGAAGCTATTACTCTGGATAGAACATCAGCCATTTGTTTTGTCTCAAATTACTACCATACAACTTGCTTCAGATTAAGTGTTTATTAAAATTAAAAATCACCATACAATAGAAACTATTTACATATTTAACTGAGAGTCTGCTTAAACTGCACAGTTTGACTGAAGGAAGCCAATCGAAAAGAAAAGCAATTAATATTTATGCTGCTGAACTTCAACTGCAGGCACACTGAAGCTTTATCAAAAGGGGTTTAAGCTTCTGCAAAGTACCATTTGCCTAAATAATTGGGCTGAGGGGTGGCAAAGATGGACTGGGTTTCAGGTGTAAGAACCAGTGTCACTTGGGGGGGGGGGGGGGTGGAAATAGTAATCTATGCTGTAGTTACATTGCAAATGCACTAGATCAGCTGTTTTGGTAAGTAATTTGCTAGAACATTTCAATATGTAGATGTTAGCAAACTGCATTCACTTTTACGAATTAATTTCTCTGCTGAGCAACAGACCTTTAGTGTCACCGCAATGTAACTTGATGTCCTACTGCATATTTCCATAAATTGTTTTGGACAGTGCTAGAGCTAGTTTTAGCTTTGAAACAGATTTGAGGTTAGTTGATTAAAGCAGCAAAAATATAAAGAATATTCTTGAATAATCACAGAGGATTAAAAATTAAGATTAAAATATTTTCACTGGTAACAGCCGTGGAGACTGCAATGAAAGTATTAACTTCCTTCAAAATCCCATGTTTTGCCATGGACCTCGGGTGATGCCTTTGGCCTTGTGGGAAACTGAAGGTGGGATGGAGCTGGGTGTGCTGCCACCTCTGCCGTGTGTGTGCTCATATCGCACTTCTGCATCTGTGATGGCTGTGCAATGCTTTGAAAATGATTTTAAATTCGAGTAATACAGCAGTAAAACAGAATCATCTTCAGCGTGAAGAACTGCGTACATAACCCTTCCTTAAAGGAAACCACCATGCCCTTTCGAAAGTCTTAGAAGAGGTGACAGTACTCCAGCTACTAATGTGAAATAACAAGGATATAAAAATAATTTTCACAATATGCTGTATTTGAAAAAAAAGATGATCTAAGAACACCACCACGTCTTAAATCTTTAAGCTCTCCTTTGTGGCTTTTTCTTTTGGAAACAGCTCTTCATGCATCTTCTTGCCCCTTTTATAAAGGTCTCCTTGTAACATAGGCCATGACTTGGGTCCTAAGCAGGCTGTGCCAGACTGTGCCAGTGCGTGATCTCTTTCCTTCCTTCTCCCTCCCCACCCCAAAAAGCCTCTTTGGTTTGGGATGTTTCTGCAGATGCAAAACAGAGCATTTAAGGAGAACTTCAATCTTTAGAGGAACTGTTTTAACCAAATGAAAACATTATCATTTCTTTGCAGAATTACTCTTTCCTTCAGCATTTCAGCTTCCGCACTCGGTTAAGACATCCAAACTTGTGAAGTAATTGGTTTGAGCAGTCTGTCCAAATAATAGTCTGTAATAATTGTTCTTTGTTCTATGGCTGTTGTTGATACTGCCCTTCTGTTGCTGTGTAGAAGTCATCAAGCACACTCTGTAGATAATCGAACGTTGGCCTCTCTTCTGCTTTGTCTTTCCAGCATGTTTTCATGATATCGTAAAGCTCAGCTGGACAAGTTTCCATGCGTGGCATTCGGTACCCGCGCTGAAGAGCAACCATCACGTCTGAATTGCTCATACCTTCAATAGAAAAAGAAAGTTTTGATCAAATGAACTCAATTCCTGAAGAAACAATTGTTTCTTTCTTATTTACTTCACTCTAAAGATCTTCACTCAATAATACAAGGCTACTACGACTTACTAAAGGTAGCTACTAATATGCCTCCATAAACAAGGCTGAGATATGCAGCAGCACCGAGGCGCTTGCTTTGAAAATCCTGGGGGAAGATTTCAGTTTCCCGAGTTGAGCATCGTGACCTCTTTGGTGCCAAGTCTGACAAGGCTGGGCGAGATCATAACTCTTGTCTCCAGAACCAGCTCCGTTCTGTTCCTCTGACCGGTCCTGCCACCCTTTGTTCTGCTTCCAGCCAAGGTGAGATTCACAGCAAAAGCCCACCCTGGCATCAGCCTTTGTCTCCAGCTGCAGAGCTTCTAAACTGCTCACTGCAGGCCTCATCCGTAGTGAGACAGAGATGCTCACCCATAGGAGAGCAGCTGAGCTGTTTGCCCATGCTCCCACTCACCCTGCCGGACGTCATAACACACTTCCAGATTTTCTTCAACATCAGCTTCTTGTGTAAGTGCTGCTGCTTGCAAGATGCTGGACACGGTCACTCGTCATATCATTACTTGTAACAGGCAATTTCCCCTCCCTTCTTCCTCATCCTATTGTGCAAACCTATCTTGCCAGCTGTGCTGAGCTTTGCTTTGTTCCCCTGTTAATGGTTTTCTTTCAGAGGATAAGATCTCTGACTCCCAGCAGTGCATCCTGAGCCTCAGGTGCCAACTAATGTCACGTGAGAGAGGCCTGCCTCTCCATCCTCTCCTGCTCCATATAGATTCATAGATTGGTCCAGGCCGGAAGGGACCTCCAAAGGTCATCTAGTCCGACCTCCCCGCAGTCAGCAGGGACACCCCCAACTAGACCAGGTTGCCCAGGGCCTCGTCGAGCTTCACCTTGAATATCTCAAGGGAAGGGGCCTCAACCACCTCCCTGGGCAACCTGTTCCAGTGTTCCACCAGCCATCCTATGCTGCTCTTTTTTTACACACACCCCCTTTTTTAAATCCTTGAGAGACTGGTTCACAGATGGATTTTTGACACCTGGTCTCAGAAGGTCAGCTACGGCAGGGCCAACACAAAGGCTCACCACTTCCTACACAAAAACCTGCCTTTCAGCTTGTCCCTGCCTCTGCAAATCTTATGCCATGCGGTGGAGTAACTGTGCCAGGATTGCCTTCTCCAGGCCATGGACACTTAGCTTTCTGTACTCCAGTCCATGCCGTGGCTTCTGATGACTGGGCATGCAGGAAGAATCTGTGCTTCAGTCTAGATACTTGCTACCACCAGTGAAGCCTTTCCCTCTATCAAGTATTCCAGACCCCACAGCCGGTGGTCGCTCCTCAGGCTAAATGGTCCACATGGTGCAGGTCTGCCTAAGATTACAGTTTCTCATGGTTTTTCTCGGGCAACTCAGCCTCCGGTCAGGTGCATGCGTGACATTCACTGCTCCTGCTTACACCAGTTCCCCAGAGGTATGGGGAGAGCAGCTACAGTCTGACGAGCAAGGTCAGCAGCGGAGATGCAGGTGTGGTGCTCCCCCCCGCGTACCTGGTGACTGTACAGCTCCCTTGCTGCAGATGGTGCAGACCTTTGTAGGTGCTACCTAATTGACTACTAAGGCTAGGACTTAAGCCGCTTAGCAGGTGTGGACACATTTGAATTACAACCAAATGACAACTTTAGCCCGTATAACTACTTTGATTATTCAAGATGACTAAAGTTCATATAGTAGACTTCAGTTCAAGCCTTTTGGCTTTAACCTGTTCTAGAAATACAGTCAGCCATGAAATCTGGGTCTGGCTCAGAGTGCTTACTTTGACTACATCTTTTGTATTTTCAATTCTGCTTTGGAAGGAGGAGTGAAGTTTTCCTGAGCTAATACTGCACACGTGTAGAAAAACAGTATTTTGAAGGTAGCAGCTGAATGGCAGGTTGTCACAGAATAAGGAATTATTGCTATATAAAGACAAAATAAACAGGAAGAAAGCCAGTAAAGCATTTTATAGAGAACAGCAATCTGACTCCTTGAGCTTAAGGAAATGGACTGCATATAATGTATGCGGTAAAATAGTTATTCATATTATGCAAAGTCTTAGTTGACAGTGTGCTGCTACATGAGAACTGCTGCCACTGGGCTTTTGGGCAGAACAGGGCTGATTCTGTGGGTTTCAGTACTTTATAGGATTGTGCTTAGATCTAGTGTCCGCGGACTGATTGTTACATTCAGAATGCCAAGGACAAAGCTTGTGTTTCC
Organism: Numenius arquata; assembly: GCF_964106895.1. Lineage (NCBI taxonomy): Eukaryota > Metazoa > Chordata > Aves > Charadriiformes > Scolopacidae > Numenius > Numenius arquata. The sequence goes on from NC_133579.1 coordinate 10,408,354, forward strand.
ACTAACCTGCAGGAAAACTCTCTGTTAAATAACCATTTAACTTCACAAGACAAAAATTATAATAATTTTCTCAGTATTTCATAGTAAATATGTCATGAACATACTTGCATATATTTGGAGTTTTATTTAAAACAAAAAAGTTTACTTGTCTATCCCACAGTCCAAGCAGTATTCTCAAAATAGCTACTTGTTTAACTTTTTTTTAATTTTTTTTTTTTTTTTTTTTTTTGTGGGTAGACAAGTACCTGTCTCATCAAAACTACATCCTAAGCGGTTGAAGAAATATATCCCAGGTGCATATTTGTTACACCCTCTTAAATGCTAGCAAAGGACATTAGCTCTAAAGGTTTGGTACATATCTGTTAATTTACACTGTGGTACCTGTTAAGCTTCACAGATAACAACATATATTTCTTTACGTTAGAGCCTGGGAAATGATGTGAACACAGTGGTATGGAGGAAGAATCTCACGGTACAGAAAATGGCAAGTCTTGTGAAGAGGACTGGACACAGTTGGAATGCAAGTATTTGACATACTATATAATCATCTGGAAATTAGTTTTAACAACCAATTCAACTTATTTGCCCAGAGATTCAGATACTTGTGTCATATTTCTGAGGTAGTTCCTGAAACTACAGTCCCACTAATTGCTTTGAATTTCTCAGGAAGAGGAACAGCTGTTGGAATTTAAGAACAAAGATCACAAAAGCCCCAAGTTCCTTGGCTGGAAATGCTCCCTACCAAGTTGCCTGCCTAGATTTTCTTTACGGAAATTAACTACTTGCCAGTTTCAACTCAAACTGTTTCATACACAGCTTTATGATGAATACTGTCTAGTTGCTGGTTAATAATTGAAAATAATATTTTGAAGCATTCCCCTTAGAACTGAAAAATCAATTTACTGTTTCTCTCCGGTGGCTGCTGGTTACAACCCATCACAAAGTTACTCTTGCCACGCTGGGGTAATTTGCCCAAACTTGTCACATCTCGTCATGTTAAATAAGTTGGTCGCTTATTTATTTTGCTGTCCTTCTGATTCTTCAGTATCAACTTTCAGTCTATTAGTCTGTTTCAATTTATACCTCTATTTAAGGTAGACATATATCCCTCTTCCAGTTGAATGCAAGCAATGCCTGCAAACTATTAAAACCTTCTAGTACACAGTCAAGAGGCTTCCGTTTCTAATTGCTGCTTGACAAATGAATCCATAGTGCATGGCCTATTTACGGTCCTCATAAAAATGCTCCCATACTTTAAAAAAATATTGCCCAGACTTCCACTAGATGAGACATTTTCCCACAGTAGTACAGCCGCGTGGTGTCTGCTGTACAGATTGATTTTGTTCTGAAAATAAAAATAAGATATGTTTTATGGAGGTAAAGAGAGAGCGGACTTAGCTGCAGGACTATGTATTGGGTTGGAGTTTGTATTGTTGTACTGCTGGTTTCCAGGTGAGCTCGTAGGTTTGCTCAGCGAAGGACAATTTTCCAGGCATCCAGAAATAACTTGGTGAGCCCAGCTCAACGCAGGCAACTGTCTGGATACACAGGCATGTGCTAACAGGAAAATAAAGTGTCTCGACTGTGGGAAGAATCATGTGTTACTCGGCTGCCTACGACTCCCATCTGATCCTTCCTGGGGACATGAGTAATGTTCAGAACAGCTTTGGGAGGACCTGCTACTCAGTCATGGATTTTATAGCCCTTACCTAAAAACCAACCTGGAGCATACGTTTAAACACTTGGCTGGCAAGCAGCCCTATCACCTCTTGAAGTTTAAGGGGGGCTACCCTTGAGCTTCAGTGCTCTCCTGGACTGGAGCCTTACCGAGCGATGAGAATGTCTGGTTTGGCTCTACCTCTTGTATGGGAAGTTGATATCTTCTCCCATAACGCGGTGTAAAGTTGGCCGCCCTCACCCCTTCCCCGCTGCCCGAGTCTCGTGGGAGGTCAGGCCTCCCTCTGCCCAGAGGTATTGAGCCCACTGTCATTTCAGGTCCTGGGACTCGGGTCACCCAGGTCTGCCTCTGTGAACACCTCTGGCAGGATTTCAGCTGCTCAGGACGTGGTGGTGAAAATGTTTTCACTGTTTAAACAGCAAGACCTCGTGCACTGGGATGCGCTGGGAAAGCTTTGCATAAAATATCTGCTCTCCCTTTACTGCCTATAAACTGCAGGAACCTAAGGGTTCTTCTCACAAGTCACTCCATCTGAGGTGTGCAGTTACAGGTGAATATGGCTGTACTTTCCCCATTTGCCCACAAGATAAGAGAATTTAGGTTAATTTTCCATAAACCTCAGTAAGCTTAAAAGAATGTGGTCTGCTACGCCGAGTTCATCAGCTATGCCTGAGATGTGACAATTTTGTGTGCAAGAATATCCTTCATACAAGTTGTTTCTACATGCTGGAAACATTAACGTGTACCTTGTTTATCAGGAAGAAAAACTAAACATAAAACCACATAACTCTTTCACAGCTACTTAATGCAGCTGTGGTTGATGTACTCCTCTGTGGTCTCCTACCTGAACCGCACAGAACAATGAAGAGTAAATATCCCCAGTGGTACATATAAATACAGAGTAACAGTATAAATACATGCCCATACCTGGATAGGGAATCTTTCCATACGTAACGATTTCATACAGGAGAATCCCAAATGACCACACGTCAGATTTAATAGTGAAAGATCCATAGTTTATTGCCTCCGGTGCTGTCCATTTAATAGGGAATTTTGCACCTAAAAGAAAAAAAGTACAGTCTCAATTTGTATTGATTCTCAATCTGAGATTGATTGATCGATTGATTCTCAAATCTTGAGATCAATTCTGTATTGATCTCAATCTCAATTGTGGTGTTGGGGGATATGGTATAGGGGAGAACTTTGTAGAGTAGGGTAGATGGTTGGACTCGATGATCCCAAGGGTCTCTTCCAACCTAGACGATTCTATGATTCTATGATTCAATCAGTCAAAGGCAAATTTAAACACTCAATATCAAGTCACTAAAAGGTCTTAAATGACTTGCCTATGATACTCCTAAATTAGCAAAGTTCCAGCAACTCCTGTCCGAGAGTTACCAGCAGAGACGTGCTGTGAGATGCGTGTTGCCACACTACATGTCCTGCGTCAGAGGGGCAGATGAGATGCTGAAAGTTACATAGCACCTTTTGACTCCTAGGCAGGGTGAATTTTTGCTAAAATCACAGTCACCATTTTCCCTTCTGCCCAGTGGTCGGGCAACAATCTTACAATTCCCATCAGCTGGAACTTCGCAAGACTTTAATTAACTTTTCCTATTTTATAGAAAGTCAGTCCAGCTTCAACATACACTTTAACCATTCAGCCATTCAGATACAAAAGAAGTAGCAAGTCATATCTTAAAAAGTCGTATCTGAAAATACTGTCTTTCATGTCTAATTAAGCCATTTCAGAAAATCCCATGTCACAGAATCATAGAATGGTTTGAGTTGGAAGGGACCTTAAAGATCATCGAGTTCCAACCCCCCTGCCATGGGCAGGGACACCTCCACTAGAGCAGGTTGCTCAAAGCCCCATCCAGCCTGGCCTTGAACGCTTAAAGCAAACTTTTATAGAAGCAAACTCCTTCCAGTTAAATAAGAAGAGGTCAAGCAGCCTTTGTCGGGGAATATTACATTAACTTTTCAGACAACGAAGAGAAATACAAGCATGTATTTCTCTCTCTGCCCTTTTTAGCCTGCTCTACCGTTCTGGCACAAGATGCCAGGTAAGCTTGGAAAGTTTTCTGAATGCTAGAAAACACATCAAAGAAACTCAGCCTAAATAATTTATAACTTGAAAGGTTCATTTAATCAATATAAAATGTCCAGAGCTAGCTAAGAAACACAGATATGGGTTCTGCACCTCTGAAAACAGCTTAAGCAGACCCTTCCCTCTGATCTATCGAAGTACGGTTGCCCAGTGACTGCTGAACAGCTCATCTTCCTTTAATCTCAACTGTAGCTGTAGCGCATTGTTCTCTTTCTTCCTCATACCTTAGTTCTTCCCCTCTCCTCCTACATTACTGCAGTTTCCACCCAGACTGTGTGAAAATGTGAGGTAGCCTCTTTTAAAAGGAGAGGGGGAAGGTTACCCTAACGCAGTCTGTGCCTGGAAGCAGAAATAAAATACTTTTCACTACAAGGAATTGACTGGGCGCTTCCCGAAAGGATCTTCAACAACATCAGCAAAACACACATGACACAACCCTGACGAATACCTTTAATAGTGTCATGTCCCCTCTTGCCCGTCCTGACCCTGCCATCCGTGTGCCGAACAGGGACGTGACCCGGCCTGCCGGTGTCCCCAGCAATGCTGCCGAACACGCACATCAGTGCTGCAGCGCCTAAAGCAGCTTCAAAAGAGAACCAGCGCTGCCAAAGTTCTCCTTGTTACCAGCATCTCCGCCTGCTGGGGCTCCCTCCTTGCCCTAAGCGAAAGGAGGTGCACGGGGCACTAAAGGATGTGCTGAGAAAATAAGATCCTATTTTCTTGGCATTTAACTCAGTGGGATGGAAGCTGTGGGCGTGCAGTCAATTTGTTCAATTTTTTTTTAGTTCTTCAAATTTATTTAAAATAAACTTTTCAAAAAGCCTGGGGAGCGCAGGAAGGTTATTTGCTTCCTTATTCATTTTAAAAGTTGTCGGCATTAGGAGGCTGCCTCTAGGAAGTTGTTACAGCATTTTCTGTCCTTGGTGACCATATTATTGTTAGATACAGCCTCGCTGCCTCTCAGAGGCTGAAGTTTTAAAGGCAAAAATAAAAATACATACCTTCCCTTGCTGTATATTCGTTGTCTTCGATGACTCTTGCTAGTCCAAAATCAGCAATTTTGCACATCAGTAAGTCCGAAACCAGAACATTGGCTGCTCTCAAATCTCGATGGATATAATTTTTCCTTTCGATGTACGCCATCCCTTCTGCAATCTGTAAGCAAAGAAACAACTGGTTTAATATTTCAACACCGCACACCGCCAGCAGCAGCTCTGACCTCTCTGTTCTTCCAAGGCATCAGCGAAGCCGCATCCATTTATTCACCGCCAGTATCTTTGGAGCCTTTTTTTTAGACGGAAGCAAGGGAAGGGTGATTGCTGTGGAAAACCTACACGTCGATCCAGTCCTGCAAAGCCATACTTAACAGCAGCAGCTTCAAAAGAATTGTTTGGGTGGATAACAGCTGGCAGGAGTAGAGATACCCATTAGAGACATTTCCTGTAACAAAATCTTCATTAAAACGCTCCTAAGATTTCTACCGAAATATTCTCTTCCCCCAATTATTAATCAGTTTATTTTCCAAATACTAAGAGAATGGAAGGAATCAATAAGTTAAACAAGACATGGATATTCTTTAAAGGGCTGATGAGACAAGTGTGCAGATAAAGTTAAACAAAAACCCAACAAGTCTCTATTTACCCCGATTAGGCCTGGACAATCAGGAAACAATTACTAAGATACAGCAAACAACTTTATCTTTGTTTTCTTCTACAGTAGCGTGTACCTGTTCATACCCGAGGAGCGTTTGGCAACAGCTCTCTCTCAGATACTATCGTAAGTAAATTTAATTTGTATTTCAGCAGCCCAAATTAATTTCCAGACCACACTAAAGATGATTAACGTCCTCAAAATATGCACTGGGGATGATTTTTTTTTTCAGTATTTGCCCAGACTAATGCATTTTTTTTTCTTCCTGAAGAAAAATATTTTACTTTTCAGTAAAAAAGAAACTGAAATAATAGTTTCTAAAACTCAGAGCAATTAAAACGATGTCCAAATGTTTAAGAGGATCTAGAAAAAAAGAAAAATAAACCTTGTGCTTGTGAGCTGTCAGTCTTTATATCCGTTGTAAGACCCCAGGTCATTCCCAGGCAAGGCCACGGTCCGACCTGTGCCACAGGTCTCTCTCCCGGATGCCTGTGGGTGGGTGACAGACAGCTCGCTCTCGGCCACGTGGCCACGTGCTTTGGGGAATGCTCAGGCTCTCAGATTTGCTAATGAAGCCGCAGGAAAGCAGCACGGGTCCTTCTCCAGTCCCCAGCACACCCATACACGGGCTCTCCCCTCTCCACCTCGGGAGAAGACAAGAGCAGACATCCCTGCTCGGTGCCAGAGGTGCCCGTTCCAGCGGTGCAGCAAAGCGGGCATGAGCACTCGACCGAATTTTAAGAAAACATGAACATCACTTCTGCTTACCTCTTTTTAAAAAGTCCCCGAGGGGTACTGCGAAGGCACACGCTGCTGCCACTTACAACACAAAACCACACGGTCTTCGTTCCTCTTTTTTCGGTTTAGGCAACGGAAAAAAATCGAGCCACTTGCCCTCCCACCTCCTCCCACTGCAAACCTCTTCTTACAAACCCATACACTCTGCGGAGCCGAGCGTTACGTTGCCCGTGTACAACACGGGGCTTCTCACACTAAGCCAGAAAGAAACTTGGGTGATGAAGAGAATGAAGAACACCTGCATTTCACATTGTCTAGAAACAAACTAAGAGGTTTTGTAATGAAGGAAGCAGCTACTGGTGAATGACTGCCACAGGGAGTCCTACCAGAGACCTACAGAGGAGGAGTAGTTGATTAGAGCCTGCTCTGCTTCTCTCTCCTCCCCATGCGGTTACTTTGGGGAGGAAGCAGAGATGAAAGGGAAGGTTTTGCTGTAAGATGAACGCTGAGATTGGACTGGCCAGGTTGGCAGATAGGACCAAAATGCAGACAGGTCCACTAACGTCACCAAAAATGCATCAGCCATCACAAAGGAATCCACTTTCCTCCTACTTCCCTGCACAGATCTAACGTTTGGGTGAACTGCTGGCTGGGGAATGAAGAACCACTTCACAAAAGAGACATTTGTGCCGATATTATTTAGTTTCCAAGCCCAACCAAGCAAAGTCATTGGAAAGACCATTTTATTTCCTTGTATTTGTGCCAGACTCGGTGAAGTCATCATCTGATTAGTCACAAACGAAGAATGTGACCTCAAACGATCCATTATGTTTTCAGCAAATATAAACTGCATTTCCGTGTTACTCCAGGAGAATGATTTTGACTTTGAATCAGAGAAATTCAAAGAAGCCACGTACGTGCAAGCATTCGGGCATGCAGAAAATTCCCAAGTAGGAAAAGAATAATGGGCAGGGAATTTTGAATGGGAGAAGGAGGGGAAACACAGCAACTGGACAACTGAGTTCACACGTCTGGTCATGTTAAACCTTTACTTGTGGGAAAAGAAAAAAAAAAGACGATTTTTTTTATCAAGGGAACGGGTGCCAAAACCCATGTAATAGCTCTTTACGATAATTGTTGGGTTTTCATTGCCAAATGATATGTTAAATGTAGGGAAATTCACGGGAACAAAAGAAGATTAAAGCCCTTTTCCCCTTCTTTTAACGTTCATTGGTACCTGTCAAGACTGTTCGGTTACATGTAACTACTACTGGGGAGCAGGAAGAGAAAGATAAGTTGGGCTTCTGGAGGATGTGTTGTGGCCTTTAAGAGAGGATCCTGCCTACACCGCACAAGCGTTACTACCAAGAAGGGAGCAAGTTTCCCCTTTAATGAGCCTTTAATGAGCTACTGACACACTTCTAGAAATACACAATTTAAATCCTTTTAAAAACAACCAACCAAGAAATCTCAAAATACTAGGAAATATGCACCCCGGTTAAGAACGGAAGAAAAGTCTTCTGGAAGAAATAAATCACTCCAGGAGACAGCCTCCGTACTGTAAAGCTTCAGCTAAAAGTCAGGCAATAAACGAATGGCTCAGAGCCACAGTTCTGCTCTGTCCCCCATTCGGGGCATGATTTCAGCCAGCAGCACTCCTTCCTCTCTGTTTCTGCTCTTTTTACCTGTAAACCAGGGTAATTACTTAACTTTCCGGAACACTTGCGGGTCATTTCACAAACAGGTATAAAACTCTTTCAAAATCCTGAAAGAAAATGGTAGCAAACACATGGCGCATAGGAGGATGCTTTGGAAACATTGCATTCCCTACTTTCTGACCCATTCTTTTAGCTTCTGAAGGTGTTCGGGGAAAGAGGCAAAAGCAGCAGAGGATTTGGAAGGAAGAAGGGGAGAACCTACTGTCACAGAAGAGCTACACCACCTGAAAAGCAAAAGCACTTGGTCACAACTCAAAGACTTCCTTGGTGAAATGTCACAGAATCACAGAACGATATGGGGTTGGAAGGGACCTCTGGAGATCATCTAGTCCAACCTCCCCTGCCAAAGCAGGTCCACCCAGAGCAGGTTGCACAGGAAGGTGTCCAGGAGGGTTTGGAATGTCTCCAGAGAAGGAGACTCCACCACCTCTCTGGGCAGCCTGTTCCAGGGCTCTGCCACCCTCAAAGTAAAGAAGTTCCTCCTCATGTTTAGGTGGAACTTTCTATGTTCAAGTTTGTGCCCGTTACCTCTTGTCCTGTCACTGGGCACCACTGAAAAAAGACTGGCCCCATCCTCTTGACAGGCTTTAAGTATATCCCTTTAAGTATTTATTGATGATCAGATCCCCCCCCCAGTCTTCTCTTCTCCAGACCAAAAAGACTCAAGTCCCTCAGCCTTTCCTCGTTAAGAGGGATGCTCCAGGCCCCTAATCATCTTTGTAGCCCTCTGCTGTACCCTCTCCAGCAGTTCCCTGAACTTCTTGAATTGGGGACTCCAGAACTGGACACAGTACTCTAGATGGGGCCTCACCAGCTGACATTAAACACGTAGAGGGATGGGCAGTTTGGTGCTTTTTTTTCAAAAGGTGAAACTCAGTATTTCAATTTTTATTTTTTTTTTTTCTGCAAAACCAGAGAACTTCTGGATTCCTTCATAGCTCCATTTTTTCAACTCAAAGACCTGCTTGATTTCAACTTCCATTCCAAAGGTCTGTGGCCCTCTTTTGCCAGAGTAATTTCAAACAAGGCATTCTTTACACCCAGGTTGCAATGCTGTTTCTTCACGCAGAGAGGGGGTTATGGCAACACGTGTAATGGATTCTGCTTGTGCGTTACTAGGCTGTACGTAAAAATGTGGAACACTAAAAGAGGCCAGATGGGTTTGTTTAGGGTCAGCCTGATAGGATTTTTTTACATCATGCTGAGAATGCATTATATCATGCTGAGAAGGAAAACTAAGTGACAGGGATCAAGAAACAGAGTGGAATAAAAATGAAAGGGAATCAAAGAATGGTCAAACATGAAGATTTGTATTTTTTTCAGGAAAGCAAATTTTAAACAACCTGGAGGGCTGACAGGTACGACCTCATGGGAAAAAAAGTCTCAGGAACAACCTGAGACTTTAAAAAAAAACCCATAATTAGAAGCGCAAGGGCAAACCACACTTGTTGTAAAGACAGTGCTTGATAAGAAAAATTTGGCCAAATCTCACATGGTCAGAAACACACAAAAATTATAAAGTAAAATTACAAAATATAAAAAAATGCCCCAATATGACAAAAATATGAATAGCCCACCCACAAAAAGTGGTACAAATCGTAAGTATAAGCGAGGAAACTAGAGGTGCATTAGTAATAGCACAAGACCAAGGAAAACACTGACATTAAATGAATGATTAAATTAAATCATTGAATCATAGAATTGTCTAGGTTGGAAGGGACCTTTAAGATCATCTAGTCCAACCATCAACCTAACTCTGACAAAAAACCCCCCCAAAAAACCTCCACATTACTAAACCATGTCACTAAGCACTATGTTAACCCTTCTTTTAAATGCCTCCAGGGATGGTGGTGCCTCAACCACTTCCCTGGGCAGCCCATTCCAATGCTTAATAACCCTTTCAGTGTAAAAATTTTTCCTAATATCCAATCTGAATCTCTCCTGGTGCAACTTCAGGCCATTTCCTCTTGTCCTATCGCCTGTGACCAATGAAGAGAGCAACCCCCACCTCTCTACACCCTCCTTTCAGGTAGTTGTAGACAGCGAGAAGGTCTCCCCTCAGCCTCCTTTTCTCCAGGCTGAACAGCCCCAGCTCCCTCAGCCTCTCCTCGTAAGTCTTGTTCTCCAGACCCCTCATCAGCTTCGTTGCCCTTCTCTGGACCCGCTCCAGCACCTCAATGTCTTTTTTGTGGTAAGGGGCCCAAAACTGGACACAGCCCTCGAGGTGGGGTCTCACCAGTGCCGAGTACAGGGGGACGATCACCTCCCAAGTCCTACTCACCACGCTGTTGCTGATACAGACCAGGATGCTATTGGCCTTCTTGGCCACCTCGGCACATGGCTGGCAACGGTGGAGACGACTACAGGCAAATGCTTCAGAGAACTTTTACAAGGCCTGCCTTTGCCTCATTCTCCACTGAAAGGGCCAAGGATGCACACGTGGTTAATGTGAATGACAAAGAGGTAAGAACACAGGATGGAAAAGGGAAAGAACTAGGATAGGACAGTTTTCATGGATACGGGTGACTGAAAACTCTCAGTAAAGCCAAACTCACATTTCCTCACTCGCCTGACAAGCAGGCAGGCAACATGGAGAAAAAAAAGTAAGTGATGAAATATTCAAAGTTGACCCTAGTTTTCATTTGTTACAAATGAAGTCAACTCCAGGAAAAAAACAAAAGGGTGTGACCTACAATTTCCAAAATACTGAGAAACACGAGGCTAAGAACCTCCCCAATCCTCTCTATTTTAAACCAAAATCACGTAGAAATGATTACTTAGACATGGTTAAGGTACACTTTAAAAAGATTTCCCTTTGCGTTGGCAGATGTGGTTTCTTACTCTTTTCAGGATCCGTACTATAAAACTACACATGAAACCACAGGCAGCAGAAGGCAGGGATTTATGAGTAAAGGCAGCTTTGAAATTCCCTCTGTATCGCTGCTGCCTGTGAGACAAGTGGGGCTGAAGCGCTGCGCTCGCTCCCCGGGATGGGGATGCTGCCCCTTGAGGGTCCAGCCATGAACATGACATCCCAGCCACATCCCTCGTCCTTCGCTCGGCGGGTAGGGGACAGTGGCCTCAGAGATGCTCTTGGCCCAGGGCTCGGCGGGATGCAGGTAAAACAGCCCAAAAACCAGGCTGGAAATGAGTCTGAAGCACTTAGGGTGGGAGGGAGCATCCTGCTGGTGAGGTTTAAGCAGAGAAAATAATGGAGCATATCCTGAGCCTTAAATTTGACCAGATAATTCTCCGTCCCTAGGGAAGAGCCTCACTAAAAATAGACCGCAGTTTCAAAAGGTTTGAAGCAAACACACGTTATTGAAATGGACAAGATTGTCTTTGGCCCGGGATTAACCAAACCCAGGTTCCTTTCTGTAATGTCCAGACAATAAAATAAAATACACTTCTCAATCACAGAGTTTTCAAAAAGAGAGTTCATCTTCACATCACTCTCTGTCTATGAAGGGGTGCAGACCCTTTGTATCTGGCAACTGGAAACTGTTGCAAAATAGTCGCATTTTAATCTTCAAGTAATACCAATTTTCAGTTTGCAGCAGTGTTAATCCTAAAGGTGAAGTCAGGAAAGGCTGCAAAAATGTATTCCTCTTGCTCCATCCAGTTGAGCAGCTTTGTAGTCAAAGCAGACTCAGGGGAAAAAAAAAAAAGGATTATTAAAGTAACATATATAATTATGCACTGGAACATTAGAGGGTATCATTAAAAATGAAAGAAACCTGAAAAGGAATATGGCAAGACTGCAGTGGAAATCTCCCAATGCCAAATAAGAGTTAAAATTCATTCTGATTTAGGAGTTTCCCTTTCCCCCTTAAAAAAGAGAGGCGAGAGAGGGATTAAAGCACTGCATCAAAAATCTCTGTTAATTTTATTCTAAGTTTATTATCATTTTAATTTGCAGCCTTAGAAGGCAGAAAGAAGAGGGTAAGAGTTGCCAATGAAGTTGTAGCTCACAGAAGAATTAATGAAAGTATCAGCACTGCACGGGAAAGAAGACAGAGTGTTTTTATGACAAAGCTTTGACCAGTTTGGAAGTTATGATGTGAGTATGTTCAGTAACAACTGGTATCATTTCCCTACCACAGCCACCGTGCACGTGTGTGCTACACAGGGGCTAACGGATTTGCGTAAGAAGCAGGAAGAGTTTACACACACAAAAAATTCACTGAATTTGCATTGTACGTTTTTGGCAGCTCTCATCAAACAGAAGCACGTATGGTTTCAAGAACCATGAAATAAAGAATCGGGAGCTCTTTCGGTAAACTACCTCTAGGGCAAGATGAAAACCAATCAGTAAAATCCAGAATTTGCCAGTCACTTTAGTGCTGAAGGAGCCTATAAATGCCTATGCCTCAATGCTTATAAATACTTAAAGGGTAGGTGTTAAGAGGATGGGGCCAGTCTTTTTTCAGTGGTGCCCAGTGACAGGACAAGAGGAAACGGGCACAAACTTGAACATAGAAAGTTCCACCTAAACATGAGGAGGAACTTCTTTACTTTGAGGGTGGCAGAGCCCTGGAACAGGCTGCCCAGAGAGGTGGTGGAGGCTCCTTCTCTGGAGACATTCCAAACCCTCCTGGACACATTCCTGTGCAACCTGCTCTGGGTGGACCTGCTTTGGCAGGGGAGGTTGGACTAGATGATCTCCAGAGGTCCCTTCCAACCCCACATCATTCTGTGATTCTTTGATTCTGTGAGCCAGGCTGTTGCCTGTAGTCGACAAGGGGAATACGGGCAATGTCCACGAGCACTGTTTTGCCCTGATGCATTACCAATATTTGGCAGTACAGCTCGTGGACAAAGCTATGAAGTTCACTTACCCTCCAACTCGTAACTGGGAACCAACAGCACCTTTGGGTTCCCCGAGCCCGCTGTATGAGGTGACGGGCAGGAAAGGGAACCAGGGGAACAGCTTGCCAACGCCTGCCAGACGTACGGCAGTTGTGAGACCAGCCGGTGAGGTTGCCATGCTGCTGGCCCAGGCGCCAGCAGTGGTCACACAGGCAGGGAAACAGGCTCAGATTTTGCCTCATGGCTGTTTCTGGCATGTCTGACATATGGACAATTCTGCCGACTTCTACGAGAGATGCTGAAGCTCTGCTCTGTACTGAAGCAGGTGGCATGTGCTTGAAGGTACATTTGCAAAACTCAAGCTTCCTCTAAAACACACTCCCTTCAGAGACTTCCAGCATTCATCTCTAGTGGCCAAAATCATCTTTGCCAACTAACACTCATACGCACTGATTAAAACACAAAAGAGAAACTTCAGCTCTTTCAGCGGGTAGATTGCTTTAGAAACTGAGCTGGACCATCTTCCTAGCAAGCCTTTTCTTGCCATGTTTTTCCACGAGCCTAATTTCATGAATTGTGATTGTTAGTACAGCAAAAAAAAATCCATAAAAATCCTGAATCCACAAAAATTCTGAATCCACAGCTGTACGCTGTAGTCACTAGATGTAAGTGTAACTAAGTAGAATAACAGAATCATAGAATGGTTTTGGTTGGGAGGCACCTTTAAAGGTCATCCAGTCATCAACCCAACTGCCACGAGCAGGGACATCTTCAACGAGGTCAGGTTACTCAGAGCCCCATCCAGCTTGGCCTTGAATTTTTCCAGGGATGGGGCATCTACCACCTCTCTGGGAAACCCGGGCCAGTGTTTCACCACCCTCATCGTAAAACATTTCTTCCTTATACCTAGTCTGAATCTTCCCTCTTTTAGTTTAAAACCATTCCCCCTTCTCCTGTCGCAACAGGCCCTATTAAAAAGTCTCTCCCCAGTACTCAGCTATTGCTGTCAAAAATGGCAGTCAGTGAGTGTGGATGCTACGCCACTAAAACAGCAAAAATCAGTACAGCAGAGTAGGAGTATATTTTTTAGCTTGCTTGAAAAACGCTATCTTTTTAAAAGGTGTTTCTTTCACCTGGGTGAGCAGTCCTTACTTCTCTTTTTGCAAAATCGGCACGCTTCACCCCTTGCAAATGCAGATTTCTTTGAAGACAAGGCAAAGGCCTTACAAAGTCAGCGAGTGGAGCGCTAGGAGCAATCTGGCAACGGAAACACCAGCCCACAGCCCTCTTCAACACCACTTGGAAAATGGCTTTCACCTGGGGGCTCATGTTCAACTACCTGCACTACACTCTTCAGCTACCTGATAGTCATCCTCCCCTTCCCCATTCCCAGTCCCTCCTTATCTGACAAGGCCATTGTAAGGTGGCAAAGGCCATTCCTCTGGAAAAGGTGGCAACATACTGAGTGGACCCTCGTCTTGCCCGTTTTCTTCCTGCTGTATCACAAGTCCATTGCTAACATACCCTTCTGCAGTGGGTTGGGTTCTTTCAGCAATTTTTGTTGCAACAGACGTCTGGTGTGTGCCCGTGTGGCTACGAGCCAGCCCCCTGGGTTGCCTGCTTGGGAGCAGGCCAGCCTCGTGCAACATCTCAGATGCACGAGGGGAAAAATAAGCCAATCCTCAGCTACCATCTGCTGCATCTTCAGTCTTTCGGAGAAGCTGGGATGGTCTGGTAAAGTGCCTTGCCAGAATGGTATGATTAGACAGTCGTGAAAAGCTCAGGTGTGTGTCCACCAAGGCAAAAAAATACACCTGATCTTATTTAAGTAGCTCACCATCAGCTTCCTTCCTTGCCTTTTTTCTTTTTTTTTTTAACCTCTTCTGAGAAAACAGCTCTCCAAATTTCATTCCCCTTAGGCTGTACAGAGAGGTTAATGTCACTACCGTAAGAATAAATTGGTGTTCCATTTGCACAAACCAGAGTCATACCAAAAATACCAGACACATTTTATGTTCTCCCTTACATACAGCCTACACTCTGGAAAAGTGTGATCCACGGGTCTGCAGTAAAATTACCAGCACCTCAACAGTAGGCCAACAGAGTTTGAAAATGTTTTTGTCTCTCTTTCGCACTAAAGACCCATCAATTAACATTCAGACTGCCAGAGCCGGAGAAGACCAGTGGAACATCTGTGTTGGTCAGAGGGAAATCTCTGGTCTGAGAATGACACGCAGCCTGCAAGTCTATTCCACACAGTCCTGTTACTACCCAGTGGCATTAAGGGCTCTTTACAAGTGTGCTCAAAAAACCTACAAATTCTTCCCATAAGAAAAATCCTGGTCTCTCTATTCCAAAGTCTTGTTTGGGCTGTGGCTAGAAACCCTCAGAGAGGCCTTCCTGAACATCCCTCGAAGATCACTCTGCAACACAACGCGTGGCTCGCTCTCAGGAATTTCTGTTGATAGCCTACATCTTAGGTGAATAGAGGGACTTCTCATGTCACCCGCGCTGCACAAGGTCCTGACCTCTGAGGCCAAGTGCAGGAACCGTCTCTGAGAGGCTGTTGTCAGATCGGGGTGACAAGTGATGCCCATTTCAAGTGACCCGACTTTCAAAGCTTGGTAACCGACAGTCGCTGACCCCTGTCATCTTGGAAGCGATCTACCCAAGTTGTACACAGTTAGAGTTGCTCTCTAGCTCATTAAGCTTTTTAAGCCTTAAATGTCTGAAAACACAATATTCATTTAAAATGAACTCAACATCCCAAATCTCAATAAAAGGGTCTGCTGTAAAAGCACACGTGCTTTCCTTTCCACATCCCGAGTCCCTTTTCATGTCACTGCTCACAGATGTTCTTCTCTCCCTTGAATTTTACACACTATTTTCAAAGCTACATTTATTCTTTTTTTCTGCCCACTGATACTCATCTCTCCAGACCGTGACCTGGGATCCAGCAGGTTTTCCACATCTACAAAGCTTTTGCCCCACTAAATTCTCAAGGACAAGTTACCAAAAGACTTCAGAAAACTTAGAAAGCCTATAGCTGCACCGGACCAATAATTCTAGCAAAATCAGCTCCTGCATTGAACGTATGTTATATAAAACCCTGTATTTGATATATTGAACATCTATATAACAATATGTGATATCTGATATACCACAGAATAGAATAGTTTCAGTTGGAAAATTCCTCCAACAATCATCTTGTTCAACTGCTTGACCACTTCAGGCCACTTTAACCAAAAGTTAAAGCATGTTGTTAAGGGCATTGTCCAAATGCCTCTTAAACGCTGATAGGATTGTGGCATCGACCGTCTCTCTGGGAAGCCTGTTCCAGTGTTTGACCACCTTCCTAGTAAATAAATGTTTGCTAATATCTAAACTTATATTTATTTATATAGCAATAGTTATATAAAACAGTCATATAATATTCCTATAGTCAATTTTTGGTATAAATCACTAACGTTTCATTACGTCTTTTTAAGGCCTTCTCCTCTTTCCTCATGAATTGTAACAAGTTAGTTCAATAGAGTACAACAGTACAACAGCAATTCTAATGCATATTGAAAACCCTGAAAGGTGGATGAAACAATAATCTATCAAAAATGCCTTCATTAGTAACATGAATTGCAACTTGCAAAAGCACAATTTTTGCTCTATTCTCTATATGCCTCCCTTGACATCTAATGCTGGCAACTGTCTGAAGCGAAACACTGGGCTCCAGGCATCTTTGATTCAGGTTTTCACACACAAATCACTCCGGGGCTTCTCTCTACAGATTCTATTTCTGACATGGGATAAATCAGATACTGGTACCTGAAACATCATTTGATTAGATTTCATTTGTTTCACAGTAATTTATGTAAGAATTTGAAACCAACGGTAGTGCCTTGAAGTTAAGAAAAGTTTGACCAATTGACCTAATTTAAGAAGTAAAAGTGAGACATTTAACACTGAAGGAATCTCATAAGCACAAACTCACAAACTTGTACTTACCCTTTCCACTCGGAGCCGCGAGCTGAGAGCAGCCTCTCCACAAAGGAAATCGGCTGCAAACCACTGCAGTAGCTAAGAGTTAAGCCTAACTTCACACACTCCCTTTGAAACCTCTTTTATCTATTCCCTCCTTTCAAGTAACCTTATTTACTCAGACCAAAACTTATTTGAAAATTAAATTCTTTTTTAATGAAAAAAACCCAAAAACCCTAGGATGAAGTTGCCCAGCTTGAGTTTCAGACCATAAACACCATTATTTTTCAGCATATTTCTTAAAATTTACCTGTGCAGAGAAGTCGATTAGCTTTGGAAGCAACAATTTACTTCCTTCATCACTCTTCAGAAAATCCAGCAAGCTTCCTGTGACAACAGAGGAAAATTAAGTCAGTGAAGCTGATTACCAAAATAAAGGTCACGCCTTTATTTTCTGGATCACAAAATTTTTGCAGTGAAGCGTTTTGCTGTATTTTCAAGTTGACTGCAATAAGGCAGTCTCTTTACAGGATTTAACGACAGTAACATCCAACTCAGCACGTCGGGTATCCAGGTTTTGCCATTTTCCTGGGTGTAGAAAAGTCCCATCAGACCATGCCTTAGGTCAGTGTCGAGTTTGGTAAGTACCCCGGTCTCTGGAATATCAGGAAAGCTGTCTAGGAGAAGCACACATATCAGTCCTTCTCAAGTCATAAAGAATAAGTGGCTCAACCCTTATTTATGAAGTCATCAGCAGAATTGCTTGCAAATAGAACAAAACAAGAAAAAACTGCCACCCAAGACAATCTGAGAAGGAAACCTCACTTATTTTGCGTAGTGATGCTCTAGTCGTGCAGCCATCCTTGCACAACCACTGATGAGCGGTCACTCGCCTTATTACATACGTATTTATTAATTCAAGGGCCACATAAGGCAATTTCTAAGGTTTGTTTTAATTGCTTTGCAATTGCACCAGACACAAAAGTTAGGTAGGGAGCCCAAAGGAACCAGAGCTATTTGGGGTGTTATGCTCTGCACCTGAAACAATTAAAAATGCTACATTTAAGAAAACTGTAAAAATAGTTTATTTCACAAATGCAGCAATGAATCATAAAATTAAGGCTTCATCCCTTCTCTAGGATAGGTGCTCCTTCATGTTATATCAGAGCATTCAAAAGAATGACACTAAAATCCCAAGTTTTCCTTTTTTTTTTTTTTTTTATTCCTTCCTTTATAAAGAAGGGGGACTGATTTATGAGAAGCAGAAGAGTTTACTAAAACATTGCTTGCAGATCCAATATGGTTCTCACCTTTAGCCATGAATTCTGTTATAATATAAATAGGTTCTTCTTTGGTCACTACAGCATAAAGCCTAACGAGCTTATCATGCTGAAGTGTTTTCATGAGGTTGGCTTCCTCCAGGAAGGCTTGCACGGACATCGTTCCGGGCTTCAGAGTCTTCACAGCCACTTTTGTACTATTATGGTAGTAACCTAAAAGGAGGGAATACGATAGTCATTGTGCCACACAGCGCCCCGACTACTAGGAATTTGTAAAGCAGGTGAGGTTGGATTCCAGTAATAGCTAAGAGTCTGAGAGCAAGTGCCAGATGGAGCACAAATATTTACACGAGAATTCCTTTTTGTTTTGCAACTGATGCAGCATTGCGGTGAAAAATAATCCATTCCCTATTTTTAGAAATCAATTATCTGGAAAAAAAAAATATATACGGAAAGCAAATTATCTCACTTCACACCAATTTTTAATTTACAGGTAGTCCATAAAATATTCAAACTGTCAAGAGATGTTTTAATGAATGTCTACATAAATCGTCTCAGACTCTAATAGAGAGTCCATGGATTGCTTTCAAGATTCTGGAGCATCTCTAAACACCATGATTATAATCATTTTATGCATGCCAGTCTCATGCTGATAATCCTTTCTGTAACCCTCTGTACTCAGAGCATTACGGGAAAGCGCAATCGAATGAGCGTTCTCATGACCAACAAAGATACGCTGCCAGGACTGCAGTCCTCAGAGCAAGATTTAAAACGTGATAACTTCTTATCACGTAGCTCGTGCCAAGAGTGGAAGAGACTGTAGCTGTTTCATTTCATTTTCATTTTCAAACGTTCTATCAAACCTTTCATTATCAAACCTTCTAATGTAATACTCTAATTATATAAAAAGCAACTATCAGTGAAGAGAAAAGCAGTGATTTATTACCTGTTTTAATGGTTTGCAAACATTAAATAAATGTTAAAATAATTAAAAAAACAATAGCAAGCACTGATCCTAAAGTTTATCTTGTGAAGTCATTTACTTTGAAAAAGAAAGGGGGGAGAGAGAGGGGGGTGTGTGTGTGTGTATAAATACAACTTCTTCTGACCATTTCAGATGTACAGAACGCTTCAGCAATATCAATCCCCAGCCTTTTGTCCCCCACCACATCCATTTCAACATTGCAAACATATTTCTCAGACGAGGTGAAACTTTCATGACTCAATGAAATCGCCTCATTTCCTTGATCAGCAACAATCCAGACAGTATTACCACAATGGCTACACCTCTAAATTGGAGTTCACAATTTCCTTGCACTATTTATCATCTTAACATAAGAAATCAGTGGCAAAGCAAGGAACTAATTTCCGGATCTAAAGTGATTGCTCTAACCACTGCGTCTTCCATCACCTTTCTCAAAGAAGGATCATCACCTGAGAAAAGCCACTGTTTCTATCACAAATTATTCACCTCCATGATTATTAAATATATTTTTCCAACCGCGGTCAGGTCAAAGCATAACAAGGATATGCCTCTGGATGATCTAATAATAAGAAACGACAACTAAAGCTCAAATGCTGCTGTTAAAGCTCAACTACACAATTTATATACTCCCCGGAGAGATGTTAAATACATCTCTTTCTGCTTAAGAAGAAGAAAGCTTATTTGTATCGTTTCTACTAAGGTATGTATCACATACCTTAAAGCATAGCACTAGTACCACTCCATATTTGTTGAATACTGTACTGAACATACTAATTAATATCACTATTTCTGTGAAGCAATTGTGACCAACACACTTAGCATTAACTATGTAACAGTATTTTACATTCACTAAAGAGATCCATCAAACCAGGGCTCTACTTGCAGAAAGTTTACATTACTACACCTGAGTGATACTGATGTTTTCTGCCAGAAAAAGAGTCTACCCTGACCCTCCCTGGTGGTAACACACAAAGCAAATTAGCTGATGAGAGCAGTCGAGAGATTTCATCCTGATCTCTCTCAAATTCAGGGAGGGATGGGACACCAAACACTGAGGAAAGGTTGTCGCGAACTCAGTGAGCACACACAATGGCATCTGTGAAAAATGCACCTTTGACAGTCTGGCAAGACTGGAATTTGCCACCTCTTTCCCTCACCCATTACAAGCAAAATGAACGTTAGCTTGGTGTGGGCTGAGGACCATGCTGGAACTGAACCCTCACAGAGCATGAGTCCCTACCTCTCAGCTAAGTAGATGCCACCTTGCCATCTGGGAGAAAAGTCCCATCATCTGTGAGTCCAAAGTAGAAGAGTAAGAACATGGTACCCCTGAAGGGGAGGATTATATTAGGATATAAGGCTAGACAGACCCGGAGGAGGCAGCATCTTTTTAGTATGCATCTGTACCACCCCATCTGAACAGAGTCCTAGTTCCCATGGCAGGTCACTTATGATCACCGTGAGAACCTCTGTGCTGGTTTCCATAAAGATTATCTGCTTTGAGGGCACACTCTTACTCTGCAGGTAAGAAACCGCAGCCTTTGTACAGGCGGAGGGAAAACTGGTGACTTCCAAGTGTTTCAGCGAGTGACACCAAATCTAATGTTCAATCTGCATCAAAGAGGGATTCCAGTGACATGCTGGGAGCTGTGGGAAGCGGTGGCTACAGCACTGCATCACCTTCACTTCGTAAAGCACCTTGGGCACTTCGTAAAGCACCCTTCGGTACCATCTGCCTTGGCTGAACGGAACCTGGCTCTGGCTTGTAAACCCAACACTCGCTGGGTCACGGTATTCCTTGCCGCATGATATGAATGAACATACGGTCAGTTTGCTGCCTAAACATGAATTAAAAAACATAGGTAAGCAATGAAGTTCTTGCTTACATCTAGAACACCTGACATAAAAATCAGATTCTTTGCAACTGACATTCAGCTCGTGTATGTACGGTAAAAAAGTATTTGTGATACTGATGAGATGCACTGGCAAGTTTTCTTGGTTCATTTTAGAAGTCTCTTATTTTTGTAACAGCTGCATAAGAAAATATACCTCCAAAACGTGTATTACGTATATTCTAATTTGGGAGTTACCCACTGAAAGAATCTTTTACACCTGAGATGCAAGCAGAATGTGCCTCATTAATAAAATACACCATAATGGCTCCATTTGGCTTGTTAACTTTTCTCTTAGCCCTGCTTGAGAATTCCTTTCATAGATTATTAATACCCCAGAGCATTATGGTTCACATCATATCAGTGCACACTAGAAACAAAAATGCATAAAACACAGACCCTGCTCTTGCAGTGCTACTCTGGTTCACCACATCACTAAAGAAGCTGCCCAGATGCACTGAACTCCACGGTCAAAAACCCTTTCATACCATGGCAGGAAGCAAATCTCTCTGAGGTTAATGCTTCTGTTAAAAATGGAATGTGATGCAAGCAACAGTACGCAAGTCTGAGGAATGTCATGATGTCTTACAGAGAGATCCATGTTCTTCTCTGTATGTTAGAATAGAATCCTCCAAAAATTATTAGCGTTTCAGGTATTTATTTTGGAGTTGATTATGATTATTTTGACAGAGAAGTAACCTGGACAGCTAGGTTGCCACCAAATTCTTGCATTGGCCAAGTTGTGACATGAATTTATAACAGACAATAATGAGGATAAGCCTACCATTTCTGACCAGATCTCCACAGAATCATAGAATGATATGGGGTTGGAAGGGACCTCTGGGGATGATCTTTGACCCCCCTGCCAAAGTAGGTCCACCTAGAGCAGGTTGCACAGGAACGTGTCCAGGTGGGTTTGGAATGTCTCCAGAGACAGAGACTCCACCACCTCTCTGGGCAGCCTGTTCCAGGGCTCTGTCAAAGTAAAGAAGTTTTTCTTCATGTTTAGGTGGAACTTTCTATGTTCAAGTTTGTGCCCGCTACCTCTTGTCCCGTCACTGGGGACCACTGAAAAAAGACTGGTCCCAACCTCTTGACACCCACCCTTTAAATATTTATAAGCATTGATAAGATGCCCCCTCAGTCTTCTCTAGACTGAAGATGAAACGACTTTGTGAATAAGCTACAAGATGTAGCTTTCTCCTTCCTCTGCTTTCGCAGTACTTCCCTGAAAGGTTATACTGGGAACAACTTGTTTGAGCTACAGAGGTATGACACTGTCAGAAGCCAGATAATGTCTCAGGCTGTTATGATTGCAGGAGGTACAGTATTTCCGAGATGCTCACTGGGGAAGAGACTGAGGAACAGCAGCTTCTCTGCATCCCATTGCGCTCACCTGCCCACTTCGTAAGTGACACAGATTATCCGCACAGGTCACAAACGAACACAGCCAAGCGCTTGGGGAATATGGGAGTCTGATTTTTGTTCCTCGGGTTTTCTTAGTCCTCCCATAACATAAGCTAACTCCCACCAAAATGTGCAAGAGGAAGATGTCAACTTGGAAGCCCAAAGAGTACTCATGGTCAAACTGGAAAGAAAAGACTATAAAAGATATGCTGGCATATTTTCACGTTGCAGCAGCAGTATTATCTCTATCTTCCCATATATCACAGAAACACAGAAAGGCTGAGGTTGGAAGGGACCTCTGGAGGGCATCTAGTCCAACCTCCCTGATCAAGCAGACCCACCTAGAGCTGGTTGTCCAGAACTCTGTCCAGTTGGCTTTTGACTATCTCCAAGGACAGAGACTCCACAAATTCTCTGGGAAACCTGTGTGCCAGTGCGTGGTCACTCACACAGTGAAAAAGGGTTTCCAGATGTTCAGACAGAACCTCCTGTGCTTCAGTTTGTGCCCATCGCCTCTGGTCCTGTCACTGGGCACTGCCGAGAAGAGCCCGGCTCCATCCTCTTTGCATTCTACCTTCAGGTATTTATATACATTGATAAAATCCCCTTGAGCCTTCTCTTCTCCAGGCTGAACAGTCCCAGCTCTCAGTCTTCTCTCACAAGAGAGATGCTCCAGTCCCTTCATCACCCTTGTGGCCCTTTTCTGGTCTCTCTCCAGTAGCTCTGTATCTGTCTTTACTGGGGAGCCCAGTCCCTCTGAAAGGGACACTGTTCCCTCTGAAACCACAATTCTAAGTACCCTTTACCAAGAAGAAATCTATTTAGTAATTAAACCACGGAACACTATTTCTCTCTAATTCACACCGTGGCTGAAAAATCATGTTGTTCTATACGAGGAGAGACGTAACAACTCCCTCTCTATCCAGGAGAGCGTAACATGGAGGTTATTTCTCAGCACCTCCACACAACTCCTGCTGCCCCTGGTTGATCATTACAACATGGAGTGTTTGCTGCCGCCCCGCACCTCGCAGCTGACCCAATACGTCTTTTCCAGCTTGAGCTTCCTTGGTTCTAAGATTAAGCAGGCTCCTGATGCGAGAGGACCTGTGCCGTGCAAATCAGCTGCTCTCCCTTCAGAAAGAAAGCGGAGAAGAGGAAACACAGCCATCGCTTTCACAGTACATTAATTTTTCTCACAGTGCAGCAATCCAGACGCAGGGGTTAGGCCCAATTTAGATGTTGAAGTAATGACACAAACAAGAGGAAACACCTTGAACCAGAAAGACCCTTTTAAACTTTTATGCCTCTGTGTGTGCATGTGCAGAAGCAGTCACTTCCCAAAACGATCTACGTTTTCAAGCAGGCGATTAACTTCTGCCACCCAAGTCTTTCATTGTGTTTCAGTGTCAGTTAAACATTTCTCGGTTTATTAGACAGAAAAAAACCTGCACAATGGCTGACGCTTCTCTGAACTAGTATGTAAATTGTCACTCACGTATATCATAGCTAGAGGGTTTCTTAAGTCTTTTCTCACGAAGGCAGATAAAAGATTGAATTTGGCTATATTATAGCGATGCACTGTTTGCATTTTTTACGTTATTTTTATCAAAAGACTGCACCTACGACTGAGTTAGAGCTTTCTGATTGACACTGCAGTTGTGTGTGGAATTTGCCACTCAAACACCACCCCTCTGCACTTTACTCTTCTAAATGAGAGCGTCTCTTCAAAGCAAAGGTTAGCCTGCCACCCTCCCGAGTGGCATCAGAGACCCCTTCACAGCTTTACGTCCTCTAATAAGTTTTGGGATACACTATTAAGTTGTTCAGAAATGCTCTGTCTATAGAATCTGGTTTAAAAAAAAAACAAAAACAAAAACAAACAAAACCCCCAACCAAAACAAAAACGTTCCATTATTATAATGAAAATTTTATTACTATTTAAATATAACCTCCCAAAAGAAGATTCAGGGAAGGGCTGAGACAATGTTCTGGCGCAAAAAACCACCTTAATCAATCAACCTTAATTGGGAGAAAGGTATAGTTTACCTCAAATAAGATGGCAAACAGTAACAAGCATGCAAGTAGTGAATAGCACATAGAACATGCAATATGGAACCCAAAACATTACTCAGATCCCTGAATAGAGAGCATTTCAAAAGCAAGGGATTAAATATTTTTGCAGAATGTGATTAGAGAGTGGTCATAGCCCCTTGCCACAGGAAGTCACCGAGGCTGAGAAAATAAGGTTGTTTATAAGCTAAGCTAATTATGTTTCTAACAATTAATGTCATCATTTTTTGCCAGGTATATATTAACATTTACAACTTGTAAGTATCATGACACTTTCATTACTGGGGACCTGCATGATAGCTCAAGGCAGAGTGATCAATCTCTAATCTTCTTACTACGTAAGTCACCTGCTTTCTCACCAGTGTTCTGGCAGGCAAGAATCTTGGATTGTGTCCCTGTTTTTCACCCAGTATGGCAGTCCCACGCATTACACTGCAGCCTCTTCTTTACCAAGAGATAATGAAAACTCTATGCATAATTCACTAAAAGACACGATTTCTTTCTATTTCAGTTTCTTTACTATTTTCTGATTTGAAACAAAGTTCTGAGACCACCACTGATTTTGAGAATCAGGAGTCACATCTAAATATAACCTTCTACTTCCCCCAAAACACAACAAAAAACCCCACTGTTGTCTTCAACCCTCTAAATTAGAGTCCTTATTCATTATTCTTTTTTCCTTTAAAAGACACCAAAGGATTTGTTCCATGATGTCAGGTATCTTCCCCTCACTAATCCTCTCTCAGAATCACAGAATCACCTAGGTTGGAAGGGACCCTTTAAGATCATCTAGTCCAACCAATGAAAAAAAAAAAAAAAAAAACCAAGCAAAAACCAAACAAACACACCACACACACACACCACACCACACACAACCCACACACACACCACCACACCACCCAACACTAATCCATATCCCCGAGCACCACGTCAACTCCTCTCTTGAATACCTCCAGGGATGGTGCCTCAACCATCTCCCTGGGCAGCCCATTCCAATGCCTGATAACCCTTTCAGTAAAGAAATATTTCCTAATATCTAACCTGAACTTCCCCTGAACTTCCCCCCTTCCTCCTCACGAGAAGGTATATTCTGTGCCTGACTGTGCTATTTTACAAGATTATCAGACCAGGTTCATGTCCACTATTATTCTAAATGACTCTGAAATGACATTTCTTTCAGCAGATTTAAATACGCTTCCCAAAGGAATGAACTTACCCATCCAGACTTCTCCAAACTGACCAGCTCCAAGCTTCTTCACTAATTTAATTGATTCTCGTGGAATTTCCCATGCGTCTTTATCCCATGGTTTTTGAGGCTTGGGACTAATACAAGCTTTTTCCAACTTTCTGCATAAGCCATCTGATTGCTCTGTTTTTCAAAGGAAAAACAAAATACAAAATTTGTTACACTTCTGCGCCGCATGACTTGAGACAAATATTTCTTAATTGCAGGTGTGCATTAACCAACTCAAAATAATTTTCAAAATAATCAGCTGTTTTGATGAAAATGTAACCTTTCTGGTGCTTTCATGTAACTTAAGCACCTCTGAACTGAAATTTGGTATTCAGAAACAAATTTAATAAAGGAGTGTCACACGCATCTGGTTACCATCAGATTATTATTTTAGTACAATTCATACCAACTAAATAAAATATAAGATCTGTTTACTGTCAGTATGTCAATGAAGATGCACACTGGAGTCAGGCTTGGAAGCTGTATTCTGAATTTGTCATTAAATTTCTTACAGCATTGTTTCAGACACATGTGCATGGAAGCATAAGTAGGTCACAATTATTTTTTTTCTCCAGACAGACCAGCCACAACTTCAATACAAATGTAGAATAATTCTCAGGTTTTCCAGCTGGGCCAAATAATAACCACACATGGCCAACAGCTCAGAGAAACCTCATGGCCAAGTCCTCAGCGTGGCTTTGATAAATCACTACATGATTTTCTGTCCTACGTTTTTAATCTCCTCTGTCTTCCCAGTTACAAGACTAAAACCACGTATTTTGGAGCTATCCAACAGGAAGTTTTACAGAATGAAAAGGCACTTCTGTAGCTAAAACATATGTAGAAACCTGTCCCTTCCTCCCCCTCCCCCTATTTTTTTTTAAATAAATGTATAGATCCTACGTGGGTGCCATTTTCTTTCTTTGAAGTCAGTCGACTTCTACTTCCTTCAAAATGTCATTTACAATAAACAAACAAACAAACCAACCAAAAAAATGATAGGAAAAATAAAAACAATTCCACACAACACCACAAGAAGATATTCATAAGTCTGTGTGTATTTCTGCTAATTGTGAATAGTGAATACTAATTTACTTTCGAATACAGAATTCATTTATTTCCAATGCAGTCAGTTCTTACTGTAGTTTCACATCACCTTAACTTTGATGAAGTGTTTTATAAAGCTATTCTTTATTTCACAATGGCATGCCGCAGAGCAAGCAGCATTAGGTCTGATTATGATAACGTTACTTGAGTTCCAACCAGCTCTGCTTTATCTCTGATAACATGCATGCCCGCGTTATTAGAAAAAACAAAACAAACAAAAAAAGATGAAAAGGTTTGAAACAAAACAACAAAACACGAAAGCATTTCTTTTCCTTCACAGGAAATAATGGCTGTATTCTATTAAGTAATCCACTAACCGATTTAACTTACTTTGATAATGTTTGATCATATCATTGATGTTGGGAAAAGTTATTCTTGGAGAGATGTAAAATCCTCCATTGTCTAGACTCCTAATTTTGTAGTGCTTAATAACGTCGCCATGCTGGGGATCATAGTCTCTTATGGAGAGAGAATAGCTGCCTGTGGATAAAGAAAGAATGATCATTAAAAGACAGCAAAAGTCTACAGTGTCCACACATATACAGTTGAGCCTAACAAAAATCACCTTTTTGTCTGTTTTTCTTTTTACTCCCTTATTTCCTCAAAAAGCATTTTGCAACCAACAGGAGGAAGTTAGCCAATAGCCGGTCCTGAACCGGTCACCAAAATGCTTACAGTCACACTTTCTTTTTCAATCTTATTCAACAAAGTTAGGAGTTCTATAAGGCAGACAGCTCTATGTCCAACACCCACGCCTGCAGAAAGTCCCCCCGACTCGAGTGGAACCAGCTGGGAAAGCAAGGACAGGGCTGTCACACTCCTCAGGCAGAAGCTGGAATTTGGAGATTGGCTTTTCGGAAAAGGAACCCGCTGAATGTCACAGGCAAAGCAAAAGGATAGCTTGGAGATGGCTTGAGGCACACGGGAGGGAGGGCAGATCTGTTAGGCCCAAGGAGCCTGACCTCAGCTGGGACTTAAGATGGGGCCACAGAGCATCTATCCTAAACTATAGAGCTCTTCGTTTCTTCGACTTGTACAATTCTTCTTGTCCATTTTCAAAGGATAAGAAACCATCCCGCACACAGATCAAGTGACAGAAGGGGATAGAAATAAATATTTTGGGGGTACTTTGCCTTACTCTCAGTAGCCTATGTTGAATTTAGGAGTCTTCCATTGAGAACTTCATTTAGGAGTCTTCATTTGAAACAATGATATGGGCCCATTACAGAGAGCTACCTAAGCAAGAATCTGTTAGTGCCAGAAAATCTACCCCTGTGGAGAGGACAGACATACAATCTGCCGAAGGGATTCGTGCATCTTCCTCTGGAGGATGCAGTGTTGGAGTATCCAGCTGGAGAAAGCAGTTAGGCAGCTGTCAGAGTCCAGACGCTGGGGCAGAACCTCCTAAGGCTTTTCTGAAAGTCCCAGCCAAGGAGCCTGGAGACTTCACTAAGCTTTTCAGTACAAGGAACTCTGTCTACAGCAGAAGCCTTTACCAAAAAGCTTTTGGAAAAAACAAAAAAATCCCACTACAGTGCAGAAGTGTAAACCCCTCATTATGCACTAACTACATTTTAAAACTTGTAGCAATGGACACAGACCCAATAATAGAAGATTATAAAATGCAGCATCTACTGTTTACAATGAAAAGTGTCCTTCAATAAAGGAATCAAAGATGTTAGGAAGGGAAAAGATGTCTCCATTCATTCTTGCATCTTGTCAGTGTAATCACACACACGTTTGGGGTTTTTTCCCATCTCAACTTTGGGTTGTACTCTCTTCTCTCTTTTCCTTGTGATTTTCTCATCCTTCTCACTCCCACAGAACTGCAGAGCATTCACACAATAGGACATGCTAGGACTACTCCACACCCAGCAGCACTTAATGCCAATTTTTGTGAAGACAGAATGTACGTTTTTAACTTTACCGTTAATCCCAAAGTAACCCACCCTGAAGCCCACCTTTTAATGTTTCACTTTCCCTGATAAGGAAAGATCCAGGACTGTTTCCAGGAGCCAGAAGTTGTCTTTCGGCATCTTTTCGGGTTATGTCTTTGAAGAACCATCTGAAAAATATTTCAAAGGGTTAGAACCTCTTCTTTCCTCCACCCACAAAGGATCCACCACCAGGGTGAAGAAGTAGTTTGCCAGGATTTAGAGCCTGGGAGAACTCACTCTTCTGTTTCCAAGGTGTTTACTTTTGCTACGTAGTTGCTGGGAATGAATCCTTCCTTCCTCGTCGTGAGAGATTTTGCCCTCCACCATTCTCCCAACCTGAAAAACAGAAACAACGCTAGTATTCACAGGAAAGGAAAATTATAAAGTGTTATTTGGGTTCTACTGTGCTGAGAGCTTTGCCCGCGCTGGAGAGAGAAGCAGCATCTTTCCTCTGAACTCAAGCCTCCTTAGAAGCCATTGGCTCCACCAGATCAATGTCTGGTCGCTGTTACCAAGGGCAGCTGCCAAATCCTAACCGCAGCTCCACATGCATTTGTGTTTCCACACATAAGAGAGCTCTCTTACCATTAATGCAGCCATGTTTTGAGTAGGATACCAAAAAATTATGAAGGGAATTAGATGAGTCCAAAGAAAAACTACAGTACAAGCAGTACTATCGTACTTACTCCTCAATAACTTTCATTTTTTCTCCTTTTTTGAAGGACAGGTCATCTTCGTGAATGCCATCATAGGGGTACAAAGCTACCACAATGACTCCGTGCTCCTCTGTATCTACAAAGGCAGAAAGCCAAAGGCAGGTTTGCATTGTTTCGCAGGGTGACACGGGCACGGCACACAGCAGTAAGATTCCTACGAAACGTACCTTCAGTGACAAACCTCTGTCCTGGTAAGAGCTGTGCTTCTTGGTTTGCCTACAATAAAATATGTCTTTAATTAAGCAGTTTTAGATCTTTGTGATGATCTTACATTACAATTACATATTATTCAGGTGATTTGGTATCATCTTCTATGTCTTAAATTAAAAGGAAATGCTCCAATCTTTTTCCCACCATTCTTCAAAAGATGAAAATACAGCAAGTCCCCACTAGATTTTGAATTGAGCAGCTCAGACCTCGGGAAGGTGTGACACAAGCTGTGGGGAGGAAGTTCACAGCTTTGTGACTTCTGCTGATGAGGATTTACGAAGGGCACTTTAGCAGGACAGTCACTGACATGTAGCTGTCATGCTAAAGAACTAAAATACAGTTACGCTGCTAAGATTGTGCAAGACAAAAGAAGTAATTACAAAAAATATTCAAATGGTAGTCTGTGACGTGTGTACGTTGACTGAGAGCCCACTGAGCCCACCGTGCCATCTGGTGAGAGGGGAGAAAAGGGTGTCCCTCACACTCGCAGAGGCATGGAAAAAAGGTACCAGTCAATCTGCAAAATAGCAAACCCACTTGGTACTCGATGGGATTCCCCTTCCTTTCTGATGCCAAGCAGCACACACGGAACCACCAGCAGGCTGTTCCTCCTGCAGCACAGCTCTGCTCCCTGCACCCTCCGCTCCCCTCCCGTCCTTACCTATGCCCCTGGCGCCACGTCGAGTAGTGGCCTTCAGGGCATAAAAGGAAAGTTGACTAGAGCTGGTAAAGAACCACCCGCAATTATCTCAGCCTTTTTAAACAGAATAATCAACACCTGGTTCCCATGGCTATTAAAAACCCAACTCCGATGCTTTTAAAAATGGTTCTAAACTACTTCAGGTTTTCTAAAGTCACCTAGCATTCTTCTACAGACGTAGCTACATCTAGATCAAGCATCTCCAAGAAGGATTACAGTTTTCATGCAGAAAACTATGACAAACATAACAAAGTAATTAAGTAACAAATCACCAATTTTTATATTTGATTTCTTTAAGTAATTACTCATTGAAGGTGAACTGCACAACCCTAAGAGCCCAATTGTGTACTAATGATCATTTGAATTTCTTCATGCATGTGCTTTGGATTGAAATTTAAGTTATGCCAGTCATGCTTTGATCTTGCTACTGGAATTCTCCCCTGAGACTATCTACTTACTGGCCTTTGCTGTTTATTGGACGTTGGATCCCTCACATAAATAGTTCGTTCAGTTTTACGTACTGGTTGATTCTTCAAATCTAGCCCATCTCCATGCTGATTCTCTTTCCTTTTTGATTTTATACATCCCATATTTCCTGTTGGAATAAAGAAGGTATTAAACAAAAAACATTATGCCATAAACCAAGCCGTTTCCCATGCAATCACCTGGGCTATGCAGCAAAAACATGCTTCCTCTTAATATACAATAGTCCACAGGGAGAACAACTGAAGGGTAGGAACACACACTGAAAGCTCTTTTCTGCTGCAAAGGAAAGAAATGACTTCTTGTCTCAATCCACAAATGAAGTAAATATTTCAAAATAGGTATTTACAGTTTCAATATTTTCAGGTTTATCATCTTTTCTCCCCAATCTTCTCCCTCTCCTCCCCTGTTCCCCAAATCCCTTACATCTTTCTGATACTTCTGTGAGCTCAAGAATAGATATAGGAAAAATGTAATTGCTGTAGTGATAATTTATTTTGGTACATTTTAGAGAAAAGCCTGCTTTGGAAGATGTAGGAAAAAAATTCCAGTCCGAATGATGAGAACTGCAGCTGGAGTTGCCAACACCTGTATCTCCCCACTTCATTTTGCGTATGCCAGTCCAGCAGGGAGCTCCGTTTGATTCAAATCCCCGTCTCGTGTGAAGCTGATGACTTGTGCAGCCCCAGCTCCATGGCAGATACGCAGCTACTGTGACCTTCAGTCATGAATCTCCGTGTTCAAACAGGCCTGTTACAGCAGCCTACAATAGCCGATGTGTGTATCAGTGACGGCAAATCACCACACAAGTGTTTCTTCTTCAATACAATTTAGAAGGATAATCCTTCTCAGGATGTGCATCCATGCTAAATCAGATGAGATACAGCTGTTAGCATCTACGTGACTGGAACCTGACTGCTAATCCCATGATGTAATTACACAGCACCTCAGCAAGCACACATACAACATTATGTCTATATTCCTCCCTCAGAAGAGAGTAATCATACTTACTCTTCAAAGAATCCACTATGAATGCTTTTCAAACCTCTCCTTCCTTCCTCTCTCCCTCCTTTCAGGTCAGTGCTCTAATGCTAGGTTCACAGCCACATTTTCCCTTGCAGGCACACGCTCTCTCTCCCCCCCTGCCCTAATTAATCTTTAAAGCCAGTTCTTTGAAAAACAGTGTGAAACCTAAAATAAGAGCTCAGTGCACATTCGGGCTCAAGTAAACCAGCACTGACTAAAACACAGCTGGAGAAGCTAAAGCAGATTCTAACACCCTGTACTACACCTCACCTTTACCTTCATCTCTAGGATAGAAAAGGTAATCATAGAAAACAGTTAAAGTAGTAGAGGCGTCCACCTGCAGACACAACTATTTCAATGGGATGTGCCTGACACACCCTACTCCTGTACACAGGAAAATTAGCCAGATTGGCCTGGGTTCATATTAAGACTTGTAATTTTGTACCAATGCTGATAATAATCATAATCCTAACTGACTATAAAAATAAGCCAAGGCCACAAGCACTCCCTCATGGCAGGTGTCAACTTCCCACATCGCCTTCATTTAAATTCCCATCCTGCCCTTGAGGAAGCACCACATAATGACAGACACACTGTCCCATACACGGGCTGAACATTTTCTTCTAAACGTGAGAGGAGGGTACCTCCTCGCCTACCATTTCTGTAAATTATCTGTCACCCATCACCAACAAATCTTGGCTGCCCATAAGATTTCAGCAGTGATGCAGTGAACTCTGATGCGGCTTTAAAAGCAGCCTGAGAACTCATCGCTCCCCTTCTCATCTTCTCTTGAAATAAAAATAAAAGGAATGATACAGAAAATCAATAGGCACTGACCAGGCATCATCATCCCACAGAGACAGAGAATACAGTTTCCTCTTCTTGTGTGTCAACATTACAGTGCTCCCATACTCGTTTGAAGGCACTGGGAGGCTCTTTCAGCCAGGATCTTCCCTTACAAGCAAACATCTTTAATGCTTAATTTCAGTTTGTGAAAACATCTAGTGGAAGATTTTTTCCAAACTGTCAGCTTTACACGGCTTACACACTAGTTGTTTTGAAATACTGAGGATTTTATTTTATTTACCTATAATTGTGGTCCACAGAAGACTCTTGTTCTGTAGTTAATGGTTCACAGGAAATTTCTGCACACTCACGGGCAAGCTGGTGTTTGCATGCTCATTCTAGACATCAGGAAGCCCAGTGTTTAATTACCTGCTGCATTTGCAAGATCAGGTATTGAGCCACCTAAGCGCTAACCTTTTTGCTCTTCAATAGTCCTGCTTCTACAGAACAAACAGCTGAAGTGGAAGGCATAAGGTAATTTGATCTAAGTTGTCAGCCAAAAATCCCTTTCCCTATTGCTGTAAGAAAGCTGAAGATATCTTTAGAGATTGCAGCTTGCCCAGCGCCGGTGTAAACTCAGAGAAAGGCGTTATTATTCCTATTTTTTTTTTTTTCTGCAGCTTAAAGCACGTGAACAGCTGTAACGTAAGCCTGCTGCGAGGCTGTGCTGGTAAGCTCAAGGTTAGTATTTGTTGGTGACAGTAACAACAAGGGATCGCTAATGCCAAGGTGCAGGTGCTCTGTGACCCCACAGAAGCCCACTCGACGCCGTGTGAAATCACACAAATACAGTATGAGGGTAGAAAGGTTTTGCAGAGGGATCTGGACAGGTTGGATCGATGGGCCGAGGCCAATGGTAGGAGGATCAACAAGGTCAAGTGCCGGGTCCTGCCCTTGGGTCACACCAACCCCCTGCAGTGCTACAGGCTTGGGGCAGAGTGGCTGGAGCTGCCCGGCAGAAAAGGACCTGGGGGTGTTGGTTGACTGTTGGCTGAACATGAACCAGTAGTGTGCCCAGGTGGTGGCCAAGAAGGCCAACAGCATCCTGGCCTGTATCAGGAACAGCGTGGTGAGTAGGACCCGAGAGGGGATTGTGGTTGTGCCCCTGTACTCGGCACTGGTGAAGCCCCACCTCGAGGGCTGTGTCCAGTTTTGGGCCCCTCACCACAAAAAAGACATTGAGGTGCTGGAGCGGGTCCAGAGAAGGGCAACGAAGCTGGTGAGGGGTCTGGAGAATAAGTCTTATGAGGAGAGGCTGAGGGAGCTGGGGCTGTTCAGCCTGGAGACAAGGAGGCTGAGGGGAGACCTTCTCGCTGTCTACAACTCCCTGAAAGGAGGGTGTAGAGAGGCAGGGGTCAGTTTCTTCTCCCAAGTCAAAGTCAATAGGACAAGAGGAAATGGCCTCAAGTTGCACCAGAGGAGGTTCAGATTAGATATTTTTATACTGAAAGGGTTATTAAGCATTGGAATGGGCTGCCCAGGGAAGTGGTTGAGGCACCATCCCTGAAGGTGTTTAAAAGATGGGTTGACATAGTGCTTAGTGACATGGTTTAGTGATAGTTTTTTACCAGAGTTAGGTTGATGGTTGGACTAGATGATCTTAAAGGTCTCTTCCAACCTAGACAATTCTATGATTCTATAACTCATGTGGTGCCACCAAAGAGAAGATCTTGAGCCTCATCATGAAGTACAGGGTTTTGTTTTTTTCCTCATGGAGATGAAAGCCCAGGATCCTCACAGGATTTATCTACATCTACATACATTATCATCATCTACATTAGCAAATAGCCCCAACAGTTGGTGCTGAAGCCCCTTCCTGCTTCAAGGGGGTTTATTGCCCCGTTCACTCCAGTATAGCCCCAAGGACTGAACTTTCAGTAGGAGCAAGACCTTAGTAAGGGTTTATGTAAAGGTAGTCCTTGCACTGCATCTTCCTGAAGCAGTCCCGGCCTTGCACTCCCAGTCTGCTCCACAACATGAACCACAGCCAAGCAAGTGGGGGCAACTGCTTCAGGAGTGGGATCCTGATCTAACTAAAATGCTGATGTAGACACATCCTGAGACTTTTAGCTTCTTTATAAAACAAGCCTCTCAAATCTTGCAAAAGAAACATCTGAAAAATATGCCATAATGTAAAATCAATGTTTAGCACCTAATATATATCAATATAGTTAAGGTTATAACACATAATTTAACATTTAATTTTTTGACCTTATGTTATTTCTAATCAAGTATAGGCAGACAATAGAGACAAAGCCTAAACAAAGTTGACAAATAGTTTTTAAGCAGTAGCAAGTGGATCAATGAACACACGTTCTTTTCAGACTGTGAAATAGAAAGATTTTTGAACTCTTCAAAGGCCACAAGATCTTATATTTCTGTACATGCCAGCTCTCTGTAAAGCTGGGTGCACTGGGTTCCAGGCAACACCTTTAAAATTCCAGATCAGTCCTATGCCCAAAGCAAACCTAACTGTCTTGGTTTCAAAAGCTTCTGCTCAGTGACTGCTCAGTTCAACTGCAACGCCAGATTTATTGGTTTCCAGCACAGTATTATACATTTTTACCACAACCTGATCTGGGTCTTTCCCAGGGTTTTGAGAGTGGTATCAAAGTAAAGATTCATAGGGCCAGTATAAACAGCAAGTACCGACGGAAGAGTTTCAATCAACACACATCCTAATGGATTTCAAAATACAAAATGCTATATCATTACCGAAGTTAACTTCACAAACATTCCATCCCAGCAAATTACCCCTACAAAAAAGAAACTCTGAAATACAAAATGTGTACACACTGTACATCATTCCTAGTTTATAGAGTAGTCATAAGGAAAATGTGAAGAGGGGAAGTTCATTCAGGCATAAATAAAACATTTCACTTGGTGTAAAATCTTTATTTGCATAGCTCTCTGTTGCCGTGTCACAATGAGCATCAAGGAAGCATTTTGTGCAGGTATAAAAAAAAAAAAGAATATGGTAAGTAAAGAGCAATCCAGAGACCGCAGCATCCTTACAAATGAAACTATGTTATTGTTCATCAGAGATAAAAATAATTTAGGCATCAGAGGAAATGCTGTCAGTCCCTACTCAGAGGTTTCCCATTCCAACAGCTCCGCAGTACAGGAGATACTATTTTTCATCCATGCTTTTCATTTATTGCCCTGTCCGTACCTCTAGGCATGGAAGACAAACATTTAATTAAAAGAAACTCTGTATAACATAGCTGCTAACTTTTATAATCAGATGTCTAAAAAAGTATCAGCATCTCTTTTAACAAAGAGCACATCGTATTTCGTGGCTAAAAGGCAAGGACAGGTACTTGAGTTAACATCTGCAGCGTGGTGATAAGAACCTGAGTTCAGGCACCCTTTGAAAAGGCACGGGAGGATCCGTAAGAACCATCACACAGAGCCTCTGCAGCAGGTTGTTCCACAGACACCAATTTTGTCACCTACAGGGGCATTTGCCTTGAATTTTCCCTCTGAATCCCCTATTTCATCTTGCTGCAGCAGCACTTGGGTTATAGTTTCAACACAGATTACGGGAGGATAGTGCAACGTTTTTCCAGGGTTAAAAACTGCTGTCTATCCCCAAAACACTGTTGCTTTTTCTGCCTTTTGCTGTATTACCAGCCGAGTGATGTGTCTGAAGCCACAACACTTCCCGCTGCGAGCAGTCAAGGTTCGTGTGACCGTCGCCTGTCCATCCACCATCAGCAGCATTTGAGGTTTCATTTCCTCCCAGCGCTTATCTCCCGCACCATCTAAAAAGCCAACCTCATTTTTCTTTTTGCTCACGGTCGCAACTATTCTCCTCCCTGGGATTCTGTTACAGACGATATTTATGGTGCGCATTAGTAACCATTTTCTAAAAATCAACCTGACATGTCTGGGGTTTTCTTAATTGAAGTCAGGTCTTCATGAAAATGATTCTCACATCCTCACAGATTTTTCAACACTTTAGAGTGGCCTCATTTTATTCTTCTCAGAAAATTCAAACTTTTAAAAAAAAAACAAACAGATTATACTTTGGCTTTTCCAATAATAAAGTAGCTTTAAAAAGAATTAGAACTACAGCAATGAGTACACAAACAACTCTATTTTATCAAATAAATATCTGTTGTTCAAAAGGTCAGCAATCATGTATATAAACACCAATTCTGTTGGTGGCTTAGGGTTTTAACAGATATATACATATGTATTTTAACAGGTACATAAATAAAACAAAATTGTATTCAATTACAATGTTTATAAACAGTAACCTCTTCATTTAAGCCACAACATTTCTTATGCATATATATATATCTAAAAGTTGTTCCTCAGCAGTACAAATAAGACAGAGAATGTGCATTAAGAAGTATAAAGGAAAAAACAGTTAAAAAATTAAGACCCCCAAATTATTCTGAGTCTTGATCATTGTTCTATATTTAAGCTTCTGAATCAAACAACAGGAAGCAACTATTTATACCTATACATAAAAAAACCGACTGGTTTTAAATGTGGAGCTTTAAAGCAGCTTAGAGAGCAGAGGGGAAAATAATTTTATCTTTTAACACCTCTTTCAAAAATTGAAAAGAGTATCTTTTCCCTCTTCTGTTTTAGACATTTCATTCTGGCCTTCATTGCCAGCTGGTTTGTTGTTACTTCACAAGTTATAAAGTCAGAGGTAACACGGTGATGCCTCCATCAGATCTCCTGAATAATCGAGAATGTAAGACTTCTCTGCATTACCCTCAAGGTCAAGGCAGAAGTGTCTCAAAAAAACAAACAAACTCAGATGATTAACTTAGATCTAAAACTGCTGGGGAGGAAGAATCGTAAGCCCACTCTGCCCAAGGACACAAACACTTGCTTTCTCAGTACCTTCACCTAACTTTCTACATCACTTCAATCAACTGCTCAAGTTTCCCATTCCATGAAAAAAACCTGGGAAAAATATTAAATTTAAGGAATTGATTTATCTTAATCTTTATTGCTGACTTACTCTCTACGTTTACCTGCTTCCACATCATCTGCAGTACTTGAGTGTTGCAATGATCTTCTGCACCTCTGTTATTGGAACTATGAGGAGGACCATCTCTGAGGGGCCTGGGACACCTGGGTTCATTTCTGACCCATCACCACATGGTGCAGAACGGCAAAGCAACCCTCAAGGAACCCAGAGGAGGAGTTTCATTTGAGGTGGCAGGGTTCAGCAAGGCCCCATCAGTACTGCTCTATACATATATGTGCCAGTGAAGATGTGTGCTACTACACTGGAGGGAGAAGAAGAGTGGCAAAACCAAATTATCTGTGGTTGGGAGTAATGTGAAAGAATTAATCTGGAGAGCAACTGAACAGAAGTGGATTCCTATTCCTTGCTTGTCTCACAAATGACCAGTTATTATTTTGTTCAGCCTTGTTCTCATACCTGCAATTCATCAGATATATAAAATATGTATCTATATATTTACTAATATAATATAATATTACATATACATACACATTTAAATTTTACTGTAAGTCCTGACTGCCTGGTAACTTTCATCAAACTGGACTCTTGCAAACACAGAAATCCTGGGTCAACTTTCATCTCGGGCTTGTTTCACTTCCTACATCTTCTTGTTGCACTGGAGACCAACCAGGGGAACTTAAGCCGTTTGTTCTTCCTTTGCCTTTCCGCTGAAATGGTTCTCTGTGTCTCAGTCACTCCTCGCCTCGTGTATTTTAATCTCTTTTTTAATTTAGTTTAATTTCTGTGCCTACCAAGCTGAATTTATCCCTTATATGATACACATATACACGGGCACAAGTCCCCACGTGGTCCCTGCAATGCATGTAACAAGGAGCACATAAAGCCTAACTCTACTCAGTGTCCAACAATGAGAGACTTGCCCAGTGTAGACTCCTGTTCTTCCTGCGATATGAAAAGTCGTAATCCATCTGACAGCATTTTTGAAAAAGGAAAAAATTTGGGGAACTCTTTAGCCGCTTCAGTCTTTTTTTGAGGGAAAAGGTAAGACAAAGCTGAAACAATATTTTGACACACCTATCTATATAAACAGGCAAAGGAGAGAAACAAGTTAATCCCCAGTGTAACCATCAACCCCCAAATATTAGTGTGGGTGAAATGCACGCAACAAGCACATTACTGCGAGATTTTCTCAAACTTAGTCTAATTTAAGTCAAACCTTCAAAATTTCCAAGGGTGCAGTTCTATCACAGCAAGATAACAGGGCTACCTAGTTTTTCACAATCGCATCGTACAAGCTCAGAAGTGAGTTTGCCACGCTCCATTTTTAGAGAGGTTAATGGGTAGGGTGGGAAGAACAAAATATTATTGCTGAGAGGTTTCAGAATCTCACTCCACTTGGCTTAGAATCTGTCTCGTAATTCCCACGCCTTAAGCACGTTCTGGGGACAATAATGGCATTTAGCCCTTCGTCCTCTCAGGCGATTAGGAAGAAGTCACATCTCTTTAAGCCTCTTTTCTAGCCTTTAAAGACCAAGCTCTCCCAGTCTTTTCCATTTCCACTGCTTATCCTAGGAGCCCTTCTCCACATCTGGTTCAGTTGAACTCATCCCTCTAAGGGCAGGAGGCTAGAAGTGGTTGGGTGTTCCAAGATGACCTGGAACAGCAATGCCTTGCAAGAAATAATATTTCTATTTCTTCCGTCTACAGAAATACATGACCCAATAAATTCCAGCAATTAATTTATTATTTTCACATTTTCATCAGTCACACAAGCCTTTATAACCCTCTTGTGATCAGTTAAAGCACTCAAGTTTGTTTCGTTTTTCATAATGACAAACAGTTGTCGCGGCAGATTTTCCTCTCGTATCTCCAGCAGCAAGACCCGACACCCCGATATTAAATTTCTCCCCACTATTTTGCCAAATCGCTCTTTCTGCATGATGCTTTCAGCCGCCTGTGTGTTTCTAATACCTCCTAATATCATGAGGGGACTCCTACTTTTTCATTGCAAATGAAAGTGTCAAAAAAAGAAGACAGTCTTAATGTAACGCTAACGTAACATGAGGCAACAGAGAGCGGTATTGCCAAGAGTTTGGGGAAGTGCAGCAGACAGGCACCGCTACCCCGTTCAGCTTCTTTCGCAGTTCCTTCCTCAGCAATTGCGACCAAGACAAATTCTATTTTGTCCATGCTACCTCGGATTGATTTTGAGGGTCTCCCAGTAACAGTTACAGAAAGTATCACGCTGTCACCTTCATGCTCTCCAACACTTATTCCTGTTCCTACTACAGTTCCTACGTGTTCCTGTTCCAACACTCCACACTGTTCCTACTGCAGTGATAAATCCGTCACGTTTCTATTTCCTCTGCAACATTCGGTTTTAAGCCCCGCACCGGTATTTCTATTCCTCCTCTTCAGAGCCCAGATTCCCGACGTTAGCACACAAATATCTCAGTCCGACCAAACCAATCTGGGTTGGCAGAAACCTTTCCTGAACCTCATTACCTCCCTGACTGCTGTTCTCGTTGACATTCTTGACACTCATTCTTCTACCCCTTGGCATCCTGCTTTCCTCTCTCACGTGGGCCTGCATACTGAAATCAGGGGTAAACCTATGCAACACTCATAATTCAACTCCACTTCCTCGTTTAAAGATTTTATAAATCAAAATCTGAGTTAGAGCAGGGGAAAAAAAGGCGTGCTGCCATCTGACTATGGTGGAAGTAGTCTGTGTATTACATCCTACAGCAAAGATCCCCCAACTGCTGACATAAGACCAGGAAACTTCTGGCGAGACATTTTATAATAACCTGCTTTAGCTGTACTAATGTTGTATTGATGCATTTCATTGCACACAGGGGAGAAACCTTTTCTCCTATACCCCCTTCTTTTTTTTTTTTTTTTTTTTTTTTACTTGTTAGTCCAGGCCTTTGAAATGGAAGTGCTTTGTTAAAACTAACTGTATCAGTTCAGGTGAACAGATTTGTATATTCAAATGATACTAATCCACAGGCCAACCTCTGTCTCTCTATCCTTTAAGTCTCTGGAGGGAGGATAAATTTATTCTATGCTCAGCTAAATGATATATGATCTTTGTCAGAACTCATAAATGATAGCATAATAAATATCATCATAGCTGATGACATGAAAGGTAGCTCTAGCAGGGGTGGGGGGCAAATCCACCACAGTTTTTACCTAGATTTCTTAAAAGCTTGGTTTCATGCAGGAACTTTGGCAGTGGTAAAAAAAAAAAAAAAAAAAAAAAAAAAAAAAAAATCAAGAAGACACACTGAAAATAACTAGTGTCATCGTGGCAGTATAATAACCCCATAATACTTGTAAAAGGATGGAAATAAAATTCTGAAACAAAACATTACATTGACATGAAGTGGATTATAATTTATACAAACTACCGATCCTTTTCCTTGTTTATTCAATTGAAGAAAAATAGCAAAACACAAGAAAGTTAATCCACACAAGATTGTAATTTTGTTAACGTTGCATAATAGACTTTATATATTATGAAA
This sequence comes from Numenius arquata, assembly GCF_964106895.1. Classification (NCBI taxonomy): domain Eukaryota; kingdom Metazoa; phylum Chordata; class Aves; order Charadriiformes; family Scolopacidae; genus Numenius; species Numenius arquata. The sequence goes on from NC_133579.1 coordinate 10,449,403, forward strand.
ATGTTCCAGATTCATGTAGTCAGTGTTTTTGGCACCAACTTTAAACCGAGTCTTACATTAAGCTAACATCTGTTTTCTGACCTTATAACACTAGCTTCATTTTATTACCATCGTTTGCCTCAACGGCATCCTCCAGAATTTTGAATCAATATCAACAATGAATTAATGCACTTTGCCAGCCCTCAGGCAACCACATCTTCCATTTCCTCAACTTTTTTCCACTGTACTATCTTTTGAGGATAAGGGAAAAAGGTCAAATAAATAACATCTTAATTCGTCATAACAGAACAAACATCTATCAAATTCTTCAAAAGGATGATATGAAATGGAACAGAGAAAAACTGTACCAACATGTTAACCAACTTAAAGGGAAGGTTCCCAAAATGCTTTACAGACTTAAAAGTGTTACCTAGACTAGAAGTAAAAACGTAAATTTTCTTTACTAATAAAAAATTTCAGTAATGACAAAAGAACCATATAACCAGATTTCCATTTCCATATGAAAATTTGGCCAAACCACTATGTTGAAGAGGACAGTAATTTTTCCTAAGGATTAGAAGGTGTCCCACTCCAGCTAGCAAACCCCAAGGTCTACACCTACGTTCCAAGCTGAACGTATCTATGACTCACATACCATTTTTTCAGCTTTAAATTGATGACTTTGGCCAATAATTGCAGTGTGCTAAAGTGTCAGTAGTCTGATGTTTGCCCTGAGCTTTACAGAAATCCATGCCTACCAGTAGTACAAAGATCCTTCTCCCCTCCCTTTTTAATGACTACACCAATGACTGTGGCACAGGAAAATGAAAAACTACCCATAAAAATAGCAAGGTCTTGGAGCAAGGTCCAGGAGTAGCCCAAATGACGTCATCCTCATAACAAGTGATGCAACAGAAGGGCAGAAGGACAAGCTTGACACAGTTCCTTTGGAGGACACAGATCTGGGACCTATCCTTCTTCACTCCCAACAGTAACTTATCCAGCTCCTCGCACTCCCCTTCTTCACACAGTCAGCCTCCCAAAACAAGGTGTAGTTGAGAAGCATGGAACAAGGGTTTCTACATCAGTAGAACAGTCCAAAATGCCTTCTTTATACACATGGTGGTTTTACTCGGGTGTTGATTTCAGCCTAACCATCCATGTACTTGAAACCAACGGCACAGCCACACAAACAAATTACACTGAGTAACCAGTGGCCCGGCACGAGCTACTTTGCAGTACTTAATGTCTACATTTACTATGTGATACATAAAAGAGAAATCAGAGTTCACTTCTCCCGGTTTCATTGAGCCTCAGAAGATAACATGGGATGAGTAAGCAGCTTGCTACCCTTTAACGAGTTTGAGGAAAATTAAGGTTTCTCTTTACTATCGTCGTCAGGCTGCACCCCAGGTAGCTCTTCAACTGAAATCTGTCACACTGTCCACCCCCTCCAGAAGACACATAGGAAGGTATATTTGTAGGTAGCAGCTGATACTCGAAACCTTCATCTCATTCAAGAAAGACAGCCTAACGCTTATCCTTCAAATGCCTGGACAAATGTACTGACAGGACATTTTTTTAGGAGGAATCATTAACAGCTACCATCACTACGAGGAGAAAATGATTATTTATGAGCATGGCCTTCAACCAGTTAAAGATGTTATTGACAATAAAGAGTCTCTTACAGATGTGATCTCTGGCTTTGAGATGTGCCTGTAATTCAAACCCATTGCTACGCTGTAAACAGAACTCGGAGATTAAGTGCGGCCAGCAGGTCACGGGAGGTGATTCTGCCCCTCTACTCTGCTCTGGTGAGACCCCACCTGGAATACTGTGTCCAGCTTTGGAGTCCTCAACACAGGAAGGACATGGACCTGTTGGAACGGGTCCAGCGGAGGGCCACGAAGATGATCAGAGGGATGGAGCACCTCCCCTATGAAGACAGGCTGAGAGAGCTGGGGTTGTTCAGCCTGGAGAAGAGAAGGCTCCGGGGAGACCTCATAGCAGCCTTCCAGTACCTGAAGGGAGCCTACAGGAGAGCCGGAGAGGGACTCTTTGTCAGGAGATGTAGTGACAGGACAAGGGGTAATGGTTTTAAATTGGAAGAGGGGAGATTTAGATTAGATATTAGGAGGAAATTCTTTACTGTGAGGGTGGTGAAGCACTGGAACAGGTTGCCCAGGGAAGTTGTGGAAGCCCCATCCCTGGAATTGTTCAAGGCCAGGCTGGATGGGGCTTTGAGCAACCTGCTCTAGTGGGAGGTGTCCCTGCCCATGGCAGGGGGGTTGGAACTCGATGATCTTTAAGGTCCCTTCCAACTCTAACCATTCTATGATTCTATGATTAGGAAATCATCACAACATGGCAATGAAAACATGATGGAGGACAGCAAATTCACAGCCAACAAGCCCTGATGAAGGTTTTGAGGGTGGCCTCATAGAAAGTATACCACTTCTCCTTTGGGTTTATCTTCTGTTTTCAGTATCTTTAATAAGAGGGGGAAAGAGGGAGGAGATCATCAGTGCTTTTGCTGTCTTAAATACAGGTGGAATTTCCCCATGGAATAGATCAATTGTTATAAACCTTTCCTGGTTTTATGCACTCTTAAAACCCACTTTCAACATGAATTAAGACAGTTACAACTAATTTAGTGCAGAACGTCTTCCCTGTGCATGGATCCTAACTCAGTACTAGCCTGGTTATTTTGTAACTCGTATTACTTTGCACCACCCTGCATGTACTGTCCTGCTCCATTGGTCAGAGGGCTTCTTCATCGGCTCCCACCTTCCCATTTAGAATCATAGAATCATAGAATGGTTAGAGTTGGAATGGACCTTAAAGATCATCCAGTTCCAACCCCCCTGCCATGGGCAGGGACACCTCCACTAGAGCAGGTTGCTCAAAGCCCCATCCAGCCTGGCCTTAAACACTACCAGGGATGAGGCATCCACAGCTTCTCTAGGCAACCTGTTCCAGTGCCTCACCATCCTCACAGGAAAGAATTTCTTTCTGGTATCCAATCTAAATCTCCCCTCTTTCAGTTTAAAACCATTACCCCTTGTCCTGTCACTACATCTCCTGACAAAGAGTCCCTCTCCGGCTCTCCTGTAGGTTCCCTTCAGATATTGGAAGGCTGCTATGAGGTCTCCCCAGAGCCTTCTCTTCTCCAGGCTGAACAATCCCAGCTCTCTCAGCCTGTCTTCATAGGGGAGGTGCTCCATCCCTCTGATCATCCTCGTGGCCCTCCGCTGGACCCGTTCCAACAGGTCCATGTCCTTCCTGTGTTGAGGACTCCAAAGCTGGACACAGTACTCCAGGTGGGGTCTCACGAGCGCAGAGTATCTTTTGATGCAGCCCAGGATGCGGCTGGCTTTCTGGTCTGCCATTGCGCACTGCTGGCTCATGTTGAGCTTCTCATCCACGAGCACCCCCGAGTTCTTCTCCTCAGGGCCGCTCTCCAGCCATTCTCCGCCCAACCTGTATTTGTGCCTGGATCTAAATGCTGACACATACTCATGGCCAAACTTGCAACTTAAACATAGGATTCTTGTTATAATAGCATCATATTATGCCTTGGGTACCTGCCTAAATCCCTGAATTTCACAAATAACTCACAAGAGAAAAACAGATTTTTCTTTCACCCTCTTCAAATGCCAGTATACAGTTCAGTTGCAAAAAAAGTTACTTCTCCAGCAGTCTGTTCTGTGTTTCATTAGCTGTACAGCACTAGATACACACAGAGGAACCCTCCTGAAACACAGGCCATGGTACTGGGGTATGTAATATGGATTTAAGAATGAACTCTAAGCTCAGATGAAAATTTAGGGTTAAAGCATTCATGCTGATGTGGGCTAACACTCTTACTCAGAGTCCACTTCCTCCTGGAAGTTTGCAAACCTTGGACAAGTTTTCTTAAATCGCAAGAGGAAGTTGCAAGAGTTCTCGAAAAAAAAAAAAAAAAAAATCAGACACTGTCAAATCCGGTGCCAGTAAATTACACTAGCAAAAAAATGAAGTTTTGTGCTATTTAATCTTTACAGGGATACTAGAAGAACATTCAGCACTAAACTGTGTAACTATTCCTGTGAGGAACCACCTTGCCTTGTTCTCACTGGTGTAAGGAGCAGAACCTCCCTTAACCTCAAGGGTGTAAGATTGTACTCTAGATTCTGGCACTTCACAGAGGTCTATTTTAACTCCTTTATTTTACTTAATTTTAAAATCTGTGTTAATTATATTCCTTTGACAGGCATGTTCCAGTGGATTTCTCACCCAGCTTAGTAAACTGCTCTAAGCAGCTGTTGCAATTTGGGATACATGCGGGGACACCAAAGGATATTGTCTGAACCAACAGTTTGCTGCAAACATAATAAATAGAACTAAAAGAGATGTATCATGAGCAATTTTTGGAGATTTTTAGATGAAGTCCTTGAGAACAGGGTTGTTTGAATAGCTGGGAGTACACTCTGCATAAGCCCACCAAACATACCCTGAAGGACTGCAAATTGCCTCTGATTCTGGTCTGAAAGCCTGGCACATAAACACAAAAGCACACTTTAACTCAAATCTTGTGAATCTGCTTTCTCAAGCTGGGCTGACAGTAAAAGGAAATACATCACTGAATGAACATGGAGTAAAAATTCCCGTCCAAGTTTCTAAGCTTGCTTTTCACATTTGTTGTGCACATGAGCTTGAATGTGAAGTTTCTCTGAAGTTAACAAAAATGAAAAATATTTTACATTCTGTCCATTTTCAGAGAGGAGTGAGAGTGGGAATCTGGAAGCTCTCTTTTGAGGAAGGGTTGCGAATCGCTGGTGTGACGGTTCACTTGATTGTTCCTGTTTCAGCCATTTAAAGGAAGAACTGGAGACCATGGATTTTAAACACATGTACGCCTTCGCAGGTGATCTTTCTCAAGGGCAAGAATGAACCCAAGAGTCCCCACATCACTGGGACAGCAGCTATGCAACAGTATTATCTTGATTAAAGTTCTTTTAAATTTGAGAGAAGTTATTCTACACCAGACAAGTTCTGAGTGGAGGACTGACTTGAAGCAGCATCTTGCATTTGCTGATTATGTTAATTTATTTCATTGTCAGAAACCAATTAATACTTCGACTTCTGCTACTATTTTGACTTTGCCTTGACATTTCTTGTTTTCTCCCTCTATAAACAACCAACATTGCTGTACTCACAATGTATCATTACTGGATTGCATATCATTTAGTATTTTCTGTTGTTTCTCGTCCTGCTTAGTGGTCAAGAGCCTTGCAATTGGTAGCAGATGAAGACCTAGCAGTTACAACCACAGCCAGTTCCACCAAACCAGGCTCTGAGCCTGTAAGAGAGCACTCACAACTTGCCAGAGCTCTACAGACTTTCAGAGACTCGGGCCAGGACTTTATAAAAAAAGTGCAGGACACGGACCCTAACAAACTGGCCATCACGCATGGCAATTTGGGCAGATTTAGACTCATGGTAAACTGGAGGTCCACAACAAGAATTATTTTCACATTCATACCGCAGACTGCAAGAATTTCACAGTACTATTATTACGACCATACTGGCTGCTCATTAAAGCTTAGAACCTCTGTAACTTAAAATATCAAATATACAGTTCATAGGCAGGCCACGTGATTACACTGTACCTAATAAAAACATCTTAGGCTGTGCACAAGCCCCACTGTTTATACGTGACTTTAGCACTCAGGGACCATGCAGATAATTTTCCAAGCACAAACTAAGAATAAATCACAGAATCACAGCATTATGAACACAAATCAGCGTTCATGATGTTTGTTTCAGGAGAACTGTAATGAGTCCACAATGAACTTACATTGGAGTCCCATAAAATTAAGCATTGTGCAAAAAAGACACTTTTCACACGAGTAAAACTGCTCGATTGTTGGGCACACACGGGAAGCTCCCAGGACAACCATATGAGAACATACAAACCATATGAGAAAAGGTGTAGGAGAGGAGGCTGAAATGCCTGAGAAGTCAGAACTGGGGTTGAAGCTGAGAGATAGAGAGCTGTAGAAGCGCAGAGATAAAAGGAGAAGAAACAACCAAGTAAGAATGCAAAGGATGATAATTAATGGGGTAGAGACAATTACAGCCCCTAGAAAAGCACATAATCTCAATCAGCACGACAAGACACAGAACGTGTAACAAACAAAATATAGTCACATCACCGAAAGTGTATTCTGTTACTACTTTCCTGTGTCATACCATACCAAGCATCTGGCTTTTATTGCAGGAGCAAGGACAAGGACTTTTCACCCATCTAAACCTAGCAGGAGAAGACTGCCATTGTACGTAGTCAAATACATTACAGAAGATAATACTGTTCTCATCTCCGATTCAAATAAGCTATTCAAATGCCGAATTTTGCATTTTCTGAAACTGGTATCCAATGCCCTCAGACTTGCTCAAACGCTCCATCGAGAGCAGAAAGATCTTACCTGAAGCGCCTTTTTCCCACTTGTTCACTCCACCGGCCAAATCTCCTTTCTGCTGGTGCTGGCTCTGCTGAAGTTGGTTCTTCAAAGCTTGCAGTGCCTTCCCAAAGCTAAATTTCTTGAGTTTCACTTTCTGTGCGGACAGAGCATACGGGGCATGTCGACACCCAGGAGCACAGCACGGAAATCCTGGAACAAGAGCTGTTGCCTTAGCACTACACCCACACAATACCAAGCCTTGGTTTCCTCTTCACAAGCCAGCACACATGCGGACAAGTCCTCGCTCTGCTTCACCAAACCAGGTGGATTTACCAGGAGGGTCAATGCTGGCTCAAAAACCTTCTACATGTGCTACTACACAGCACAGATAAACCTCCTGCATACAACAGAAATAAAACTTGACCAGAAAATGTCACAGCAGCATCGCAGAACAGCAGACACAGGGGTAGCAGACAGCCCACGCTGACCATTTTCAGGAGACAAACTAACCCATTGCAAGCGAGGTTGAGGTCACCATTTTAAATCAGACAAGGTAAGCAGTGGTAGTTGGCTCTCAAGTTAGATCACACCTACGCATAATACATGCTCTGGATAGAAGAGTCTTGCTGGCCATCTGTAGAAGTACAAAGCTGCCCTTTAAGGAGGCACAGGCTTCTTAAAACACTGTGAAGACCATGTTGGTACTGTCAGGTTGGTACTCCATTGGACTTCATACCCCCAGCCTCTTGAAGAGGTATGTATTTCTGGGTGCATGTTCCCTGATAAGGTAGCACAAGTAGATTACAAATGATAATTAGATTACGAAAGAGTATAAAAGGTGCTTGGACTTATTTGTCTGGAAAGGAAAGAAGAAAAGTTGCTGCACAGAGATCTAAATCAAGAGATGAACTGAACAGCTTATACCGCTGACAGTCCTGAAGACGAAGCTGGAGAGAAAGAAACGACAGAATGATGTTGGGGAAATAAAAGAATGATGGGAGAAGAAAAAACAGCCATAGGAAGAGAGTACTGCTACAACAGTATAAAGATTGAAAAATTACTTTTTCCAGGAAATTGAGGAGAAAAAGCCCCAAACACAACACATAATTACTAATGAAGACAGCTGAAGCAGTGTGGCTCTAAGACTTTTTCAGACACACTGCTAAGTGTCATGGCAGAGGGATGGGAACTGCCTCAAGGAAATTTAGCGGAAGATTTTCAGAGGAGGCAAGCTCTCCCGGTCAGGCCTAGTGGCAATCCTGCTCTCCACCACCTGTCTAGCAGAAACCATCAATCAGGCCATCCATAGCCCAAGAGAAACTGGCTTAACAGTCACCTCAATATGGCCTGATGCTTCTCCGCTGGTGCCTGGAGAGCTGCTGCAATCTCTCCCGCAGCCAGGGCAAGCACAGCTGGAAATCAGTGACAGAGCAAAGACCTCACAAAACAGAAAAAGGAAGACAAAGTGCCATGCCAGCAATACAGCATGCTTAAGAGTTGCTTAAAAGGCAAGTTTTCCTTCACCCCTCACGGGCTGCAATGCTTCTCTCTAGCTTTCACATAGTTTAGCACATCTTTTGCAACAGGAGGTCTGTAGTTACAAAAATGTAGTTTGAATCCCATTTGCATGCTCTGCTGTGCCATAACGGCACATTCAAATGACTCTTGCAATGCATTTTGAACAAGTGGAACCCAGAACATCCAACAGAGGATTTCCTCTTTCTCCTGCCCATCCCCTTCCTGTGTGTTTACCCAGAGCTTTCAGTTCCTCAGTGGCACTGACACCAGCTCTGGCGATCACTTCACCCTCTTCTCCAGCTCTTGCCCGCTGGCACCTGAATCACGGCTACCCCAGGGCATTCAGCACTCACTGAAAGGTTTAGAAATCCCATCAAGACACATGGTAAGGCTGGGGTTGCCCTGAAGAAAATAATCTTCTGTCTACTGGATCTAATGAATGTAAGCCTCATGCTGGCAAGGGATACTCGAGCAGGCAATTTCAATAAATGCAATAGATGCACTACTACCCAGACCTTATCCGACTCAGATGATACTACCAGGAAATATTTTCTTTTTCTGGGCAGAGTAAAACTTGAGTCATAGGTCAGACCTATAAATATGTTATCATTATGTAGGAATTCACTCAAACATACTCTTTACTTTTCAATATTAATTTTGTTCTAAGCCCCTAGTACAGTCTTACATGGAAAAAACAAACCCGTTCAGCAGCCAAATATAGTTCTGCACTGACTCCTCTAATACCGTGTTGCTTCAGTTTCTGCCCAAGAAACAGCTTGAATAAGAATTCATCAAAAAAATGGATCAAACAGGTTTGTATGCACCCATCTTTCCAACGAAGGAAACATGAAAAGCACAGGAATATCTTATAGAAGCCACATCAGAAAGCCCACTTGACAGGCTACGTTTTTGTTGACGAACTTCCTGAAACAGCTTTCTGTTAAACCAACAAAGGAGTAGTTAAGAACACATCCCAGAGGGAGTCCATTCCCTCCAAACTTTTATCACATCCCGACTTCTAGGAGCCCTCTAAAATAGAGAAAACGGCAGAAAAGGCCATTCCAGAACAGGAGCTGCATCCCATACGTTAACCCCTATGGCGAACTATCACATTCTCCAGGTTAGGATGGCACAACTTGCCATCACAGGCACTTTTTAAAGAAATGGCTTGGTCACAAGAACGCGGGCAGTAAAAAGGCGGCCTTTGCAAATTAGAGTAGCAAGTTCTACAACATATCAACCACAGTCTGGACAGGAAGAAGTAGCCTCACGCTGTATGCAGCAGAGACCATAGAGGAAGAAGGACACGCTGTTCAGACTGTTTATCATCCGAGTCCTTTGAACTAAAGAAGTAAGATAATACGCTGCGCAAACACAGGAACCAATTGTAGATACTTAAGATGCCAGCAGTCTGAAAAAGATAGACAACGCTGACCTAAAGGATGGCAAATACTGGCCTGAAGGGTGCTAGCCTCCCCTTTTCAGAAACCCCAAAGAAGATCGACCCATTCTCCCCTTCACCCTTCCCTGGTCTCCTTCTCCTTCTGTCCTCAGCAAACCGGTCAAAATACCATCTCTCTTCTGACGTTCGGCTGACAAAAATAACTTAACTACATACCTCTGTGAGTACTTCTTTAGGGCACAGAACAAATACAAGTATCTCATAAATATTTGGAGGGAACACTTCCAACACAAGATGAATTCTGCCTTTGCATTTTGTTCCATGAACTCATATTTTCAGGAAAGATGCCGAACATGACCGTGAATGATTCAACCTCGGAAATTACAGCATTTAATGACAATGTCAACAGGAAACGTTATTTGAATCAGGCAAAAATAAATATGAAAGCACAGACCTTTTCATCCTTCCCTGAAGGACAATTAAGTTTAAACTAGGAAGAGTCACACTAAGGACAGTTACATTGTATTTGCCTTTTATTAGTGGAAACTGATTTCTTTGAGATGCTACCATTGCTGTCTACGGTATGGCAGTCTCCTTCTTGTATGCCTCACTTAAGACTGTTTTCATACAAATGTAATTTTACATTTTTTTATCTGCATAGTTTCCTGTGGCATGGCTCGGCAAGTCTGGAAGCCTTTCTCCCTATGCATACTTCCCTACATGTATATATATAATGAGGGGACACATATAAATAGGAGAAATAGGAAGTAGGAATATGATCAGCAGGAGAAAAAAATCTAATTCTCAGCTGGGCAACTGGTTCTTCTACAGAGTGAAGCTGTTCTTCTTAGCGGCAGAAATCCTATAAGGGTAAAATAACAATAAATGCTACTTAACAGAGCCACGTGGTTTGGTGGAATTATTGACACACCCAGCTCCATAGCTTCAGAAGGAAGTATCACCTACTGCACACGAAGCTCACGCAACCCTCAGGATGCCCGGCCAACGGATTCTCCTCCCATCCCTTGCATTAGCACATGACAGCTCACATCCTTCAGGGATCACTGGTGCTGCAGAAATACATCTCTGTGTGCAGCCACGCTACCACGGCACAGCGCTGGGAGTCCTAGTCCACACCTAATGCCCACCCCATGCCTTTTATTTCTTTATTTCTTTAATATTTATTTATTTATTCCTCATCTGCTTATTTTCTGTGTTCATTCAGTTTTGCAAAGGGCTCCCTGAACCCCATAAGTAAAACTGGCTCTACCTAATTACCCACAAGAAATAAAGTCACTCAGTCATTCAGAATATACACGTATGGAAAGGAGGAAAGCCTCGTCCCCTCCCCAGATCATCTAGCCCTTCGAGAAGAATAAAAATTGGTTCATGGTCAACACGTTTCCAACCAAAAACCCCGAAGATGCCCATTAAGATTCCAAATAACATGTAATGTACCGATAGGAAAGCATCCCCTTTTTGTGACAGAAATGGAATCACATCAGAGATTAAATACCTCAGTTCTTAAACTTTCCTGAACAGCTGAAGAGAGGTCAAATGCTGCTCTCTGATGTGCAGCAGCAGAAGGGGCAGAAGTAGCGTCTCTGGTCTTCTGAGCCACCCCGCTAACTCTCAGCAGCTAAGCTGAGCCAGGAGGACCTTAGACCTTTTTCATTGCCCGTTTCAGGAATTGCTTCCCGCAACACCTGGCGTTCCGTGATGCCATTTATCTTAAAACAGCCAACAAGGCCATTGAAAGATGGCTCTCGTCAATTACAAAGATAAAATGGGGTAAAACGTGTTATGAAAGAGCTACTTATACATTCATAAATACATGCAGGAAAGAATTTCACAGTTACGGGAATGCTCTTGAAAGGGTAGCATTAAAAACTGGAATACTAAACATCTCAAAGGCAATGGGGTTTGACTTCGTATGCGAAAGTTTCATAATTCATTGCATTGTCAGAAAAAGTCATTGTGCAACTCCACTGGCCAAGGAACTTCTAAAGAAAGGCCTAAGCCTTACCTTGTCCTCTTGTATATTTATGTAGGAAGAAACCCCTTATTTACTCAAAAAAGACTACAGGAGGAAAGCAGAATAACTTCAATTCAGCCAGCTACTGTACACAGATGATTGTTCTACACCGTTGCAGTTAAAAATAAATATATACCTCAACAGCATACAATTAAAATAGATGTTTATTGAATCAAGAATTATTTTCTAACTAGTCTGTAGCTCACAAAGCTGGAGAAAGAAAAAAAGCTATAAAGCTCAGGAGAGATCTATAGGACGAGACATCTGTTGATCTCAGAGTTCATTAATTTTAATCCTCGCCCAAGACTTCATCACATCCTACTAACAGTATCTAACTGATTTCTAGCCTGATGCTACTTCCTCAGAGAAAATTGTTTGATTTTTTCTCATCCGTACTTCCCGCATTGTTGATGGTACCTATTATACAAAGTCCCAACATGTAAAAGATAAGTAACACTGAACTCTGCATTCAGTACTGGCTTGGAAACTATTCACACAAACACAATCTGACTGTCCTTTCGGTAAAACTGAGCTACATTTTCCCAACATAGCTTTGCAATTTCCCAACAGAAATCTTCCTCTTTTTTTTTGTTTCGGGTTTTTTTGGGTTTGGTTTTTTTTTTATTTATTTAATTAATTTTGGTTTTGTTTTTGTTTTTAAATAACTCTTTAATGATACTACGGTGAGCGCAGACTTATCTACCTGGCACTTATACTTTACAGATACTTTCAACTAACATTAAGATATCTAAATTACCAAAGTCTTCCAGGTGGGTTATGGGGATCAAGCAAAAAGACGTAATTTCCAATTTGTATTACAATGTGCTAAAATACGTTAAGATTGGTCTAACTGTTTCTTTTTTTCAAAGGTGGGAATGAAAGGCAAGAGAGGAGATTGATCTGGGGTTTCAGATGAAGTAACAGAACGAGAACTCAACCGTTGTGCTCCCTATGTATACCCACAGCAGTACGAGCTGGCTAAAGGAGTTTTAAGTGTTAATCTCTTTTAGTCTTTATGGCCAACAGAGGTCAGCGAGGCAGCGAGGTGAGCTCCTGCAAACACATAAAAGATGTAGTTTCAACAGAAACTCTAACTGCTTCACTGAAGGTACGGCATCAGCTAGGGAGATCCAGCTTGGCTTTCAGATCCTAAATTGAAATTAGGAGGAGAAAACCCCTCAAGACCATTCCCGAGGCATCCGGTACCGTTACAACCGTAGTCAGCAAGAAACACCATGCACCAAACATCACAATCCCATTTTCTCGTCTTTCTTTCAAGCTAACGCACATCTGAACACACAGTTAAGGGGAAGCAGCTGTAACTTAGAAGACGCTCCAGGAATGACTCCCCTAGAAAAATAAAGCAGCGTCGGAAGGAATACCCAGAGGCCACACTGTGTCCCCTAAGTCAAAGCTCTCGCCTTGGCTTGTGACACGGGCTGCAGGCTCCGAGCAGCTAATCTTTACACGCTCGCCGGCACGAAACGGCCAGAAGGCACCCGAGCCCTCACGGCCGCAGCAGAAGCCGGGCAAAGCGGCAAGAGATAAATCACGCTTTTTGGGAACGATGATGATGATGATTATTATTACTATTATTTTTCTTTCCAAATGCCGTATTTCCTTCGAGACCCCATCCGCTCCTACCGGGAAGGTGAGGCGGCAGCAGCACCTCCTCCGGCAGGCAGAAGGGAAGGCAAACCGCCCCGCAAAGCGCCTTGTACCCACCGTGCCGTGCCGTGCCGTGGCGGGGGGCACGGAGACAACCCGGCCACCCACCCGCCCGGTGCACCCCCGTGGGAGAAGCCCGGAGAAGCCGGGGCTGCCTCCCTTCCCCCTTCCCCTCCCCACCCCCTCCGCCCCCTCCGGCACTTACTTTCCCGGGTGCGAAAGTTGAGCGGCAGCCAGCGAACTCCGCGGTGCCCGGCGGGGCGCCGAGCGGGGTGTCCCGGGGCGGGGGGGGGCGGCGGCGGCGGGGCCGGTGTGGGAGCGGAGCCGGGGCGCGGTGCTGCTCCCCGCCGGCCGGGAGAGGGGGGTTCGGCCGGCGGAGGAACCGCGCAGGGCGGCCGGCGGTTGGCTCGCAGCCTCTACGGGCTTGAACTTCCTGCTGCCGGCTACCATTTGCATGCGGGGCTGCCGGGGGAGAGCGGGGCCGGGGGGGGCGGGGGGGGGAAGCGGAGGGTGGGGGGGGGGAAAGGCGGGCGGCGGGGAGGCGCAGCTCCGGCGGCCCGAGCGCGGGGTGCGGAGGGGGAGGAGGGAAGAAGGGAGGGATGGAGGCAGTGATGGGGAAGAGGGGGGAGACAGGAGATGTGGAAGTGGGGTAGCGCGGGGGTTACGGCTCTGCTGGGCTGCCTCGGGCGTCGGAGCGACCCTCTGCCCCACAGCAAACTTCGTGCCGTGGGATTGGCCTCCGGGAAAAGTTCTTAACTGCATAAACCGGTGTTAGTCTGAGAGGCAAAACAGAAAAAAAGGTTGTCTCGTTCCACCAACAGCCTAAAAAACCTATAATGGAGGTCTTCAAAACTCAGCTGTAGCAACTTATGCTTATGAGTATCTAAAGGGTGGGTTGAAGGATGATGGAGCCGGGCTCTTTTCAGTGGTTTCCAGCGACAGGACGAGGGGCAACGGGCACAAGCTGGAACATAGGAAGTTCCATTCAAATATGAGGAGAAACTTGTTTAGGGTGAGGGTGACAGAGCCCTGGAGTCCCCTCCTCTGGAGATTTTCAAGACCTGCCTGGATACAATCCTGAGTGATGTGCTCTGGGCAATCCTGCTTTGGCAGGGGAGTTGGACTAGATGATCTCTAGACGTCCCTTCCAACTGATAATTCCGTGATTCTGTGATTCTAAGCTGAGTTGGAAGAAAACAAAGGACAAGTAAGGTTATCTTTTAATTTTTCTTTCCTTTCTTTTCTTATTATTATTTTATTATTTAGAATTATTTCCCAGCCTGTTGAAAAGTGAAAGTAAGTCTCACAGGTCAGCAAAACAGGAAATGTGAATGTGTGGACATAACACCCAGAGGATACAGCTGAAAAGCTCAACGAGAGCTGGAGTCAAGGTGTCGAATGTGTACTGCCAGACCACCTGGACGAGGTCAGGTCGTCGAGATTTCAAAGGCAGAATTTCAAAATAAAGGCATTTAAGGGCTCCATATAAAGTGTTGAAGGCAGTGGAACGAGTTTGGTGGTACCATGAAAGTGGTACACTAGGTACAAGGTCATAGAATCATAGAATTGCCTGGGTTGGAAGGGACCTTTTAGATCATCGAGTCCAACCATTAACCTAACACTGCGAAAACCACCACTAAACCGTGTCCCTAAGCACCACGTCTACCCATCTTTTAAATACATCCGGGGTGGTGATTCCACCACTTTCTGAGCAGCCTGTTCCAATCTCTGTACCCCTTCTTGAAGTCCACCAATAAGGCCTAGCTGTGAGTTGGAGCAGACGGGGGAGCTGGCAAGGACATCCAGGAGGGCAACCAAATAGCTGAAAATGGCTCAATGCAGCTCACACCCAATGGGTTTAAGAGAAGAACCTGAATCATATCCAGGAAAGCAAACTCTGATAGCAGGACTTACAGATCTTTGGCACTGATGTAAAGGCCTGGCACAATCACTGTAGTGTGTGCTGCCACCCTGTCTCGAGGCTGTGACTCCAGAACACAGGCCACTACCTTGATCCAGCAGAAGACTCAGTCCATAGAAGCAGTCAGAGCACCATCTGTCACGTTTCTAAATGAGTCCCAGATGTCCCTGGGCATCTGCAGAGCTCTGAAAAGTGGAGGGCAATAGTTGCTTGTCTTCTTTGAATTGTATCATCTATGGTTAAAATGATGTCATGTAGATACTCATACTAAGACCAGCCTCTAAAAATAGTGTAGGGTGAGACAGTAAGGAATTCCTTCAAGTTCCATTAAAAGGTTGGTAAATGTTTTCTCCCTTCCTCCAACTTATTTAAAGGTGTTTTTAAAAGAAAAAAACAAACAAACCACAAAACAGCCTTTTTCCCTATGAAAAGTTTGTACAAAAAGGAAAGATCTGATTTAGTTTATGTTGTCTTGGGTTTGGGGATTTATTTTTTTTTGTTGGAAATTTGATTCAAGAATTTTATGTAAAAAGAGCTAGTTCTGTTTGGAAGTGCTATCACAGACGCTGAAGAGAATTTACTGTTAGTGCCTCGTGTTTCCATTTTCCTCTATAGGGTAAGTACCTCGATCTTGTATCTTTCTTCTTGGAGAGGAGAAATGGTTCAACGAGTCCACATCTGTCTTGGCCTTCCTTCTTTCTTTCCCTATTCTTTTTCTTTCTTTTTTCTTCCTTCTTTCCTCCCTATTTCTTCTCATTATCAAGTATTCTGCTGGGTTTAAAACTCACCTTCTCCTATCAAAGCATTAGTGTAAATAAAACAAAATTTAGTCTTATAAATGCATAATAGAGTCGAGCAGTCTAGTAAAATACAATATACCCATATATAAACACAATGACATGTAACGTGAATCATTTGGAAAAATAAAAAAAGTGCTGAATTACCCTCAATAGGCAGCTGTGCAATATGAGATCCAGGAGGCGTAGCACAAACTCATCGGCTCTGCCCCAAAAGGACTAACCTGGAGAAGGGTTGGATCAGAGTAAATATACTGTGCTTTATAAGAAGAAAAAACAAAACCAGGTTGTTAGTATCATTTGAAATAAGTCACGATTTTATGCATCCTCGTTCCCGCTGGTAAGAGCATTATGTACCAAATTTACCTTGGAAAGCGTAAGCAGGAAAGGAAGTCTCTCTCTCTTATTACATATTCACCAAGAGATAAAAAAAAGCTGGTTCCAGCCTCTCTTACATCTGTAGATCTGCTGTTAGTCACATGTTTTAAAATATCTTTGTGAATAGATCAAGGAGGTTGGGGGCGGGGGTGTAAAACGGGGCAAGAAAGAAACTTCAAGCCTGCCGCTGAAGTGGAAGTGCCGGGTCACGTTAGCCAGCCGGCCTTCATGCCTGGCAATTGATTTTCTGCTTTGGGCCGGCTTGACTCCCCAGACTTTGTCCCCGCTGCTGATCTAAGCACGGCTGCCAGACAGCGCTCCAGAACCCAGGCCAACTGGCGCTGTAAGGCTCTGTGTCCGTGCCCTTGGCATCCAGCACGTGGGGACTACACCAAACTGCTGGCTGAATGGTGCCTGGCCCAGGTTAACTTCCAGATCAGCTCTGGAAATTTTTTGAGAGTGGTAAGCGGCCAGGGCCAGGAATCAATCCAGCAATTTGTCAGTAGACTCAGGAACGCCCAGGAAAGTTTCCTTGGGCACCGTTACTTCCCGACCTCTAGGCAGCCCTATAGACCCCAGACCAATCCAGCTACGCACCCATATAGGGAGCTGCTGGTCATTGTTTGGATTGCTTCCACCAGTCTGTAGTGGCACGAACTGGAGGGGATAGTGGCTCCGGGCAGTAAATCAAACTGTCACGGACAGCAGACTTCATTCCACGTTTTTATATATTCCTTAAACTCATCGTTGCGCACTTTCTTCACTCTGCTTGAACCCCAAAGCAGAGCAGTAATAGAAGAACACAAGTTAGTCACGCAAGCATAGGTGGCACAGCCAGAGCAGCCATCTGAGAGAGATCCCAAGGTACACCTGGGTTCATTCAATTAAAAAAAAAAAACAAAACAGGGAAAAGATCGCTTTGTTCAAAACTAGGTTTACAAGGATTTAAATTCTTCACAGAAGAACAGGGAGAGAGAGAGTAAAGATACACGTAAAACTAAAACACTGAGATGTCTGGCCTTTTTGAATGAGCCAGAGTTTTGGAGATTCATTCTCAATTCATTGGCACAGTGAAATGTCTTTTCTCTAGAAATTCCAGCATTTACATGGTCACCGCCTGCATTATTTTTCTGTATTTTATTTCTTCCTCAAAGGATTATCATTAAGTGGTTAAAGTCCAAATTGTTAACCTGCTTTGTAAAAACTGTAGCGATTTTTAAACAAATAGTGAAGAGTGGGTTATAAAAAATGAGATTCAAGTCACGTGCTGGTTCTTCACACAATCTTGTTGGAGGAAAAAAACACAACACCACCCCCCACCCCCCCTGAAAATAAAAGCTGTACGTTTTGGCATTCCTTTTGGATCGCTTCCTTTCTTATTGTAACCTACAATTTTAGAGAAAGCCATATTGACGTATGTATGAAGAATATTTACAAATTTTATTCTAAGAAACGTACTTTTCATGTGATAAAGGCAGTTAGCTTCTGTTTGTTTGTTCAAAGAGAAAGACTATAGGAAATAAATGTTACTTTCAAGTATGAAGCAAGCAGTTAACGCACCCTTATGTGTGGATATTCATCAGTTCCTGTTCTTATTTCCAGTTTGGAGCCTGGGAAAATAAGTTCTGTGACACTAAAGAGAAATGAAAACAAACAAAAAAAAATCTTAGTTTTTAATTGTAGTTCCATTGTGATTACTTGAAATGTGTCACATTAATTTATGATCCTGACTAATTTGATGGCTAAAATTTTTGAAAGTATTTAAAAACGCTTTGGGGAATAATGCACAGATCCCTTTATTGACACAATCTACATTTGACCTGTCATTCAGACTCAGTAGGTTAAATTAGGGAAAGCTGGCATCTTTCCTGTAGACAGTGGTCTGCCTAATGCACAGCCACTTACATTTTATTACACTGACATTTTCTGGCCATAAATTCTAAATTCTTTTTTTTTATTTATTTCATCTTGTTAATTCTAATTCCCATGAACAAGCCATAATAATACAACATATACAAAAAGTGTCTGTCTTGAGATACTCTGATTCTGAAAGTTAGGAAAAAGCTGTTTTTTTCTGTGTCTTTGCTGATTTAAAATATTTTATTCACCTGCCATTAGGCTTTTTTATACACAGGTATCCTTCCCATTTTGCTTCCACTTATTTCTTGGCTGTGAGCAGAAACATTGCCAGTTTGCGAATCCAAATGCGTTCAACACTGGAAGCCAATTTGAGACCCGGCTGCAATGAGCTAGGTCGTGTTGGTGGCACGGCACTGGTACATATCCTGATGGAGAGTGAAAATTGCCTACGTGAGCTCTATAGAATATCCCAATTGCCTTTCTGTAGAAATGACAGCTCAAATAAAGGGTCGTCTTGGTTCTCATGAATATCATCTTACTTACAGAGCCAAGGAAATCAGCTGAACCGATGAGTTCTCAGCTCATTCAGGTAGGCAATAGTAAGGGTGAGCTGGCAAACAAGTGGTTTCAGGAGCCCTTTGCTTTCAAAGATTTGTGGCCATTTGCAGATATTCTTCTTGGTCTGAAGAGGCTGTTTAATTTATTCTTAATTTAGTACACAATTCTGTGATCCCTAATATTTATTTACCTGGAAGAACAGATTTGAGCTAATTCAGGAGCAGGTGTATGATCATTTCAAATTAGCAAGATTACACCGTGGTGATATACTTGTTTGTTTGTTTGCTGCCTTGTACTCTGGGCATTATGCCTGGTATCACCAGCCTACATGGGTGTCCAGCCTGCATCTTGCCTCTCCTGCACCACATGAATTCATAGAATCATAGAATGGTTTGGGTTGGAAGGGACCTAAAGATCATCATAAATTGTGTGTTCCAGCCCCCCATCACCCACTGAACACGCTCTACTGTGTCAAAATCCATCTTGTACTGGACACCACAGAATCATAGCATGGTTCAGGTTGGAAGGGACCTTAAAGATCACCGAGTTCCAACTCCCCTGCCATGGGCAGGGACACCTCCCACTAGAGCAGGTTGCTCAAAGCCCCATCCAGCCTGGCCTTGAACACCTCCAGGGATGGGGCAGCCACAGCTTCCCTGGGCGACCTGTGCCAGTGTCTCACCACCCTCGGAGTGAAAAATTCCTTCTGATATCTAATCTAAATCTCCCCTCTTTCAATTTAAAACTGTTACCCCTTGTCCTATGGCTCCACGCCCGGATAAAGAGTCCCTCCCCATCTCTCCTGTAGCCCCTTTAGGTACTGTAAGGTTGCTCTAAGGTCTCCCTGGAGCTTTCTCTTCTCCAGGCTGAACAATCCCAACTCTCTCAGCAAAATTTCTCAGGAAAATTTCTTCACAGAGAGGCATTGGACCATCATTAGCATCTCTGCTGTGCAAGAGCAATTCAGTGTTCAAGCTGCTCTTGAGCAGCTGCAGTAGCAGGAGGAAAGCAGTCCTGTTCCTGGTCACAGCCGTACAGCAGTATGAGGCATCCCTGCATCAAGTGCAGCTTTCATTTTCCTCTGGGACAGTGCAGAGCATCAGGCAACATATGCAGAAATTGAGTTAATGAAGCCAGAACTGGTAGCATTGATGAAAACATTTGGTACCAATTAGAGTTACCAACTCCCTCCCCTTGTTGCACAGGGTTTGTGAGAAGTAGCTCTTCTCTGGGACAGAAGATAGTTATCACTGGAGTGCCACTGAGCATCAAGAAGTTCATTGGTTATAGGAAACCGGGTTACAGCCTTGGTTATAGGAAACCTGGGAGCACCTAACTTTTGCTGGTGTGTTACCCATCAGCCTGGGCTTGGGAAGGGGACAACTACCTGTGTGAATTAGGAGGTGACACCTGGCACCCATAAAGTTCTCAGCATGTACTCTTTGGTGCACATGGAGGATGTGTTGGAAGGCTGTGCTACCTCTAACAGCAACATGGTAGGGTAATGTCTTTATTCCCTGTCTCCTGGCACAATTTTCCACCTGCAGGAATCCTGAGAGGAGCCGTCATGGATGATTACAGCTACTTTACTGCTATCAGCTCAGGCTGGGTGGTCTGGCAAGGCATGTGGCACTCACATCTTTCCTGTCTCCTGCCCGTCTGATGCTGCGCAGCCATGCCGAGTACAAACCTGCTGCTGAGCCCATTTGGAGCGATGGAGTTGCTGGATCACCCCAGTACTGGATGAACCTGCTTACCTCATCTGGCATTTAGCAGCAACCTAGCTGTTGCTAGAACCTCTTGCATTGCCACCTCAGGTAGGGCTTCAGAATGGTTGTGCAAAGTATCTCAAAGGATGCTGGAGGGCTACTAACCTGCCCTCTGGACCAGTCTCCTGTCTGCATGCTGTGCCCTTCACAAAAACCCAGAGAGCCAAAAGAGCAGATGGTGGCAGGGTGGGAGTACAAGTGGAACTACAGGCAGTCCCTCCACCAGCTGCAGCTCACTCATTTCCCGTGAAAACTGGGAGGGTCACATTGTCAGGGACAACCTGACTAATTGTCTTCTGCCGAGTGGTTGACAGCTGTTTGCTGTAACTTGAAATCGTGCATATGTCAGACATGAGCAGTAAATCAGCTTTTCTCGGACTTTCCTGTTCCCAGTTGCCGTTTGCCCCTGAAGCCCTTTATATCCCGTTCTTGGAACTAGGCCCCACTGGATTGGAAATCCCAGCTGTGCTGGGCCCATCCATTGCAGCTCCGCGGCTCTTTGCCCCAGGCTTTGAAACGTTTGAAATTTCAACCCTTAACATCTCTGATGCCGTCCAGCCCTGCTGCGAAAGCCCCCAGATAATGCTCTCAGCTGGGAAAAAAAAAAAAAAAAAAAAAAAAGTAGAAAGTCATTGAAAAACAAAGGCAAAAAGAAAATCAAATTTTGAATGAAATGGCACAGCAGCTATGTCCAGACATACTTGAAGAGTGGAAGATGATCACTGCCCGAGTTCTTGTCTGGGATCAGGTTGTAGCAAGAATCTTATGCAGTGTCTCCTGATTAGGAGTTGTTCCTTAGCAGCCACCGAGCCTTGAGTAAGTTATTTGGTGTGGAGGTGTCTCGGGTAGGATATGAAGTGGTCAGGAAGACTACGTCTGAGGTACCAGGAGTTTCTGAGGGAGCAGGAATTACTGATGCTCATTATGGTCAATACCAGCCTCCTCTGACTCTACACTAGCACTTGTGATCTCAACAGCAGCTGTGTTTGTCACCTGGCTCCACTTTTTGGACATTCTAGGATACTTTATTTAGTCTGTTCTTTCTTATCATTGTAACCACCTCTTTCCTGTATCCACATATTTGCTGCCAGAGAGCTGCCCAGCCTCTTGATTGTCGTGCACACCCTGTACTTGCTGTTCTGTTTTCTGCCGCAGTCAGCAGAATTGGTTTAGTAAGAGAATAAAAGCAATCCTTGTTCTTCCCTTAGCTAGACAGGTTGTTAACATTTCCAAAGGTTATCTGAAGGTCTGCACCAGCAGCTTCTGCCCTGCCTGGATCAGCTCGACTGTTGGCAGCTTCCACGTGCATACTCTTTGGATAAGTTGCTCCTAAGCCACAAAGGGATGGGATTGGAGTCAGTGAGGGATGGCAAACCTACGTTAGTGTTAGACTTAGGGGAAAGGAGACCTCCTAGGATGAGTGGCAGCATCATCCTGAAGGATGAAGCATCATTTCTGAAGGATGCCTGGCATGATCTGCTTGCAACAAGGTGGAGGGTTTCCACTGATGAAACCTCTTCTTCTTTACAGATAAGCCTATCTCTTGATAATGTGGCGAGTGGCTGTTGCCAAGGAATGGGACTGCTGGGGGATAAGAGAGCAATACTGGGACATACTGGGCTCACAGACCTGGAAGGCTTTCAGGGGTATGACATGCAATTCTACCTGACACAAAGTATGGTGGTGCAGGGATAAGGGACACTCAAGGTGGTAATGGGGAGGTACCATATGGCAAAAGCCTGGGACAAACCAAGGCAGAAGCCGCTGGCACAGACTTAGGGGTATGCAAGAGCTAGGGAGCAGCATTTCTCATGTAGCACTTAGTTTGTTAGTAAAACACTTGGGACCAGAATGAATGCCTAAAAAATGCTAAGATAATGGCGGGGGGAAGCCTTCTTAAAGACTTTTTGGAGCATTTGGGATAGATGGTGCTTTTGGCTGCCAAGAGTGTTTCATTTCTCCTTGGCTGTCTTTTCCATGTGGCCAGGTTTTTGTGCACAAACTTGTCCTCTACCTTAAAGCGAGTGACCTCAAGTACAACAAAGGGAAGCCCTAGATTCTTTGCGATGGAGTTCCTTTTCTTCTTTGAAAGTATGTGTTATGTCTCCTCTCAGGATATGGTCCACCACCATAATGACAGTAAATCTGTCAGCATCATCTCACTTGTCCTTTCCGCTGTTGCCCCTAACCACCTTGCAGAACTTTTCAGAGACATGTCTTTTGCCGTTCACTTTCCCAAGTCCCTTTGATGTCCCCACTGAAGCATCTGTGGGAAATGGTGAACTCTATCTTGATATGCATTGCCCACAAATGTGTGCGGCATAAGGGGTGGCTCCTGAGGAACATCAGCTCTATTTATGGCCTGCGTAGATTTATGGCTTGACTTCAGTTAGCTTGGCTGTGAGTCAGGGAAAGTGCTGTATTGACAGACTGGTTGTGCGCACGCTGAGGCAAAAGCAAGGGTTGAGGAATAGGTCTGATGAAGAGATCTGATGCAAGGCAGGAATCTAGGATAAGACCTGTGACAAAGAAGCCTGACTGGTGAGTGTCCAGTAGAGACGGCCAATACGTGTGAGATTGCAAGCCTGCAGGTGACAGTCAGGGATCGTTATCTTTGAACAGAATGAGCAGGGGAGAGGCAGGAGGGCATTGGAGCAGATTCTTGGGATGGCACTAACTGTGAGAGGGCCACTGAACTTATACTGCAGCAGGGACAGCTTAAAATTCATTGATACAAAAAATTTAATCCATCAAAACTTTCTACTATATGTATCAGAGCAGTGCTTTGTATTAGATGGACACTGCAATTTTGGTCCAGTAGTATTTAAAATAAGGTTTACCGTTGTATTGGACCACAGCCTTAGAGGCAAGGGTGGCACTATAAATACAACTCAAATCTCAAAAGCAATTTTAGACTGAGCTCTGGGGGGATGAGGGTAATCTTGTAGATGGCATGCAATGTTAAGAGGTGTCTGATTAACTAAGTTAATTGTCACCCCTACGAAATAAAATGGCAAGCGTATGGACTTTTTTTCTGTGGTCTGTACTGTAACATCAAACTATATACATACAAATGCATACATTACGTTAGGCATGCAAATTGCCTAATGATAAGTGTGGCTAATTTGCTATTTGTGTGTACACATCAACATTTCTTCAGGTGCAGCTGTGAGGGTGCTTATGAAATGTGCGAGCTCAGAGATAAACTGAATGAACCCAATCTTTAACGTTCTTAACTAAAACATGTGATATGCAGTAGATTCTAATCTAATTCTAAACTACTACCTAAATTACTGTAGAGACAGTTTTCCAACCTTATGATTTGTGCTAAATAAAGCTGGTGAAAGCAGATAGATAGAAAAAGAATATTATTTTGGGGCCTGAGAAATCAAATGGATGATACATCTTTTCCAAGACTTCCAGCTTCCAGGAAGGCCACCAAATAGGGACCTACAAGGAGGGTGGAAAACTACAAGGAGGGGTTCAAAACCAAGCAGAAGTGTGGCTGTTCAGGGACCCCCAGCACGTTGGATATTGTCACCAAAAAAGCTCAACTGGATTCCATCTCTTTCAGGATCTTAAATGGGCTCAAATGGGACATAGCTGACCATATCTGACTCTACATGTTCTTTTACTTCTCTGACTTCTAATTTCCTCTTTATTTGGCATCTAGACTTAATAAGAGTACATAGAGCTGTGACGATTTTAGCTCTTCCTGTAAATTTTCTAAGGCTTTTTATTGATAACTTTATTATTTCAGTATAGATCACAGTTGTGGATAATTGTTGACATTTATTTAGATGATTAAGCAGATTGATTAGTCGTAAAAAGATTTTTAAAGTGGAAAAAAACCCCACTCACAGCAGAGATAGGTATATACTTCGAATTTATAGCTGAATATCTACTTGAGCAAGTAATACACTAAACGAGAAAAAACTACCAGACAGTCCCTAAAACCATATTCCAGATTAGATTTGTAGATAATTACACATATTTTTTTTCTCTAAAAAGGCAAATGTGCTTTTTTTAGAATGAATAATATGCATGCATTTTAAAACATGGTAGCTGTTGTCCCATTGCTCGGTGACATTACTCAACGTGCTGCTCTGCTTTGCCATCACCTCTGCACCAATGTAGCGCGCTGTCAGGGACTGACATTACCAGGGCTCTGAAGTAGCTGCCCACCCTGATGTGTCAAATCCATGTCTGCCAACCACGGTGATGGGGTCACTGAGCAACAGCCGGCTGATCTGTCAAGCTCATGATCAGAGGAACGGTTCACAGCAGTCCCAAAGCAGTAGAAGAAACATCTATTAGTGACAGCCACAGCCCTGACGACCATTTTGAGCAAAAACTGCCAAGTGACTCTTGTGCCACTAAGCTGGAGAGTGGCTTCCAGAAGGTGAGGATGCCCCAAAACAAATGGGAATGTGGCTGCACAGCAAGCTCATGGCAATGACTGCTGCAATAAAGAAAATCAAGGAATCTGAGCCTGAGCATCACTGTCTGCCACCCCCACATCTGCGTCTCAGAGTTGTCTTACTTAGACATCTGTGTTCATGGGAGAATAAGCCCAATGCAAAACCTAGTATCACTCACTTTTCTTGATAACTGTCTTATGTGAATAACCTCCCATTTCACCGTCTCCATAATTTATGCACACTACTGCAAAATTAATTTGATTTTTAGTAAGACATTTTGGAAAGAAATCTATGTCAACACTAACCTTTAAAATGAATCAGAGGAACAGCAGCTCTCAGATAAAAGCTTTTGGGGCCGAATTCTTGAGATGTTCTAGTGACAACTACTACAGGGCTGGAACTGTGTGGCCACTTTCCTTGTGCTATTTTTTTGCCTTCCCACCCTCCATTTTCTTTTGGATACAATGTCCTAATTGCTCCAGGCTTTGCTTTTTGAAGGTTTTCCTCCACTTTTGTCTCCTACCTTTTCTCATATCATATCATATTATCTTTTACCTCTTCCCCATCAGCGATCAGTTTGCAAAGAGGAGCAGGTTCAGCAGAAGTCCACAAAGATGATTAGAGAATTGGGTCACATGGTGTATGAGGAGAAGCTGAGACCTGTGTTCATCATGGAGAAGAGATGGGTCAGTGAAGGTATAATCATAGTCTTCACTACCTGAAGATGTGTTATAGAGAAGAAGGTGACAGATTCCTAGAGGTGCAGACTGAAATTACAAGACACAATGGTCAAAGTCACAGCAATAAGAATTCCAGATGGATCTAAGGGAAAATGTTTTCTCCATGAGAGTAATTAAACCTGCAACAGGTGCCTAGACAGCCTGTAGGATCTCCATGCTTGGAGATACTCAAAACTACTAGACAGGGCCCTCAGCAACCTGAGCTAACTTTGAAGCTAGCCCTGATTTGAGTGGGAAGTTGAATTCCAACCTAAACTATTCTGTGATTCTGTCTTCAAATCTCTTTGGGCTGCTAATCTCCATTTTCTTAAGGCCTTCTTCTCAAATAAGATTCCTTTTAATCCATGCCGCTCAAGCCTCCTGCCCTACCTGGTCAGCCATCAGCAACATTGGCCCCAAAGTGAGACCATGCTTTTGATTCATGCACACACTTTCCTCTCTGCGGTTTTTCATCATGCTCTCCCATACCTCCTTGTCTTTGGACGGGAAGAAGGTACTTTAGCTCTGAGCTGCTCTGCAGGTAGTGGCTGGAAGAAATCTACTGAGCAATAAGAAAACGGAGAGTCCCAGCCAGCTTGTTGTGTAGGAGGTTGAGCCCACCCATCCCAATTGCATCCAGATGCTGTATCCAGTGGTTGCTTAGGACAACACTGTCTTAACACTGTGTGCAGCTATTTCACTGCTATTGACATTTGAAAGCCAGATTTAGAAATATGATGCTTAGCATGCAATTTAGTATAATGACAAGAACAGAAAAATCATTATGAAAAACCCGTAAAAATGTAACAAAGATATTAAGACACATTTATTCTCATCCAAATACATCACTAAGGCAAAGTGTATGAAAAAAAACCCTATTAATTGCATAGTTTTAACTTTGCCTGCTAAAGCAAAATTTCTGTGCTCCATTTAAAGACTGAAGGGCATTTAAAAATCAAAGTAGCCAATATCTGACATCTGCAAGGTAGCTTTAGTCAGTAGAACTTTGTTTCTTGAAAGGCAAGTTATGAATAGCGGTTTTGAGGAGTCCAGGTTTGACTACCAACAACAATATTAATTTGCTATTATGGCATGTAGGGCAAAGTTAAGGCTACTTGCTAATTATAAGTACACAGAGAGACCTAACAAGCTGATGTTTCCTGAAAGAATTAGCCCAGAATAGAAACTGCCTAGAATTATAAAAATATTAAATTATAGCACTTAGGAATGTTGTTGGCCAGACAGTTCCCTCAGGCACGGCAGATAAAGTCTTCAAGGACTAAGTAGTCCATGTACTTTTGATCTTGTGGCTTCCCTGTCATCTATGCAGCGGAGAATAAATGAAGATAAACAGGAACCAGTGTGGGCTACTTCTTTAAAAAGAGAAACACCAAAAATCTCTGTGAAGGAGTCCCACGGGACTCCCACTGCTCAAAGAAACCGTCAGGTTGAATGAGACAGGCAGAGGAAAGAGGGACTCGGCGTAGAGGACTTCTCCACTGAGCAGCCACACTGTGGTGGTATGTGCCAGGAGGGAGCTGACAAGGATCTCCCAAGACTTTGTGGACCCTTAGATGGGGAGTGTGTTAAGGGCTGGGGCTATGAAGATGATTAGGGGCCTAGAACATCTCTTTTATGAGGAAAGGCTGAGGGACCTGGGTCTTTCTAGTTTGGAGAAGACTGAGGAGGGATCTGATCAACGCCTATAAATACTTAAAGGGTGGGTGTCAAGAGGATGGGGCCTGTCTTTTTTCAGTGGTGCCCAGTGACAGGACAAGAGGAAATGGGCACAATCTTGAACATAAGATGTTCCATCTAAACATGAGGAAGAGCTTCTTTACTTTGAGGTTGGCAGAGCACTGGAACAGGCTGCCCAGAGAGGTGGTGGAGTCTCCTTCTCTGGAGACATTCCAAACCTGCCTGGACAAGTTCCTGTGCAACCTGCTCTAGGCGGACCTGCTCTGGCAGGGGGGTTGGAGTAGATGATCTCCAGAGGTCCCTTCCAACCCCAAGTGATTCTGTGAATGTGATGAGGTCTGAGGGGACACCAGAGCCCCCAGCTATGGGGGGAAGCTTCAGCCAGGTTCCCAGGACCACTTTCCTGGGTGTCACACTTGCAAGGAGGAGTATGTGTGCCACACTGTGCTGTGGCAGGCCGTGAAGGCAAAGCAAGGCAGAGGCAGATGTTCGTGAAGCACAAAGGTGTCTGTAGGACAGTCTGATGATTATCGTTCAGCCGGCTGTTGTGGGGAACGGAAGGTTATGCAGAGGAGGGGTGTTCACCCCAGCCTTGGCTCTAGGGCGGTCAGGAAACACCTGCACAGGACAGCCACAGTGTGCACCTACCTCTGCCAGCAGCTGCCGGCAGCCTTCTGAGGCTGAGCGCTTCAGCCGGGACCAAACTCCCGTGCAGAGGAGTTGTGCAGTGTCTACCAGAGAGTTGTGCAACCATAGGCACAAGGCTACGGCTGCTGGGAGGCAACACCATGTCACATCCCTAAATGGTGCCGCTCTGCAGCTCCAGGCTCCCTCACCGGGTCTGTCCAGCCCCAGGAGACTGGGGCAAAGCCAGCTGAAAGGTCATTTTCTGTTGTTTCTTTATTATTCTTCTGTCAACAACGATGTGAGCCCCGAGGATGGTTTGTCCTGTATTTAAGGAAGGGGATAGCGGTGACTTCCATATAAGCCACCCCAGAGTTCTCTGATGGTGGTGCATTTTGGCTAGACTGAAGGAGGGTAGATATGGACAGTGGGCAGAGAATCACGCATTCTCTCGAGCCAAAACCAGCCTGCCACTCCTGAACATGCCACTGCACAGGCTTTGTGAGTATTACGCTTCTTGACATTACCCAGGACATGGGTTACGTTGAAACAGGCTTTACAACAATAAATAAACACATTGATAAATGTAAAAACTAACAGCAGCATAACACAAACTCTCTTTCTCTTCCCAGCTTCACTATTTGTTTTCTGTGGTAATTAAAAAAACCTTTTCAATTAACGACTCAGAAAATGCTCACTATTTTGGTGAAGTGTCTCAACTGTGTCAGTCATCAAAGATAAAGGAAACAAGTACAACCTTAAACTGGTGTATTGGTTGTGCTCCGAAGGGCAAAGAGAAGTGGAGGATTACCGGGATTACGCCAGACTCAGCGATGAGGACGTAACAGAAAATTGATTCCACAATTACCTACAACAAACACCGAAAGCAGGTTAGTAGGTGAACTAAAGAGAGTTACCAGCTATTGAGGGTGGTGGAACACTGGAACAGGTTGCCCAGGGAGGTGGTTGAGGCCCCTTCCCTTGAGATATTCAAGGTGAAGCTCGACGAGGCCCTGGGCAACCTGGTCTAGTTGGGGGTGTCCCTGCTGACTGCGGGGAGGTTGGACTAGATGACCTTTGGAGGTCCCTTCCGGCCTGGACCAATCTATGAATCTATGAATCTATTACAGAAGTAAAAATACCATCTGGAACAAAGCAACACTTTCCTGTGGCATTTTCCATAGCCTATTTTACTAAGCCAGCTAAATCAAAGGTTTTAGAAACCAATTGTGTGAGAACCATTAGGAGAGGAAGATAAAGTTCAGGTAATATTTGAAGGAAAGCAGGGAAAGCCCAAGTTATTCTGGAAGGCTATTGAAATTAAAAGGGAGACAAAGAAAAGGCTCTACATTACTAGTCTAGAACAGCCGCAAGAGAGGCTGCAGAGCCTGAAGTCAGATGAAAGAGCTCGGGGGTTAGAAGGGCTGGGAAGAAATTGTTAGTAACCTTTGTATTTTGGTCAAGCCTAGAAAGTAGTGTTTCAACTGGTTCCTGGAATTAATAGATTAAAGCTATTTCACCCACAGCAGCATTAGTTACTGCAATAGGACTTTGAGGTTTGGAGCTGGGGCTTTTTGAGGATAAATAAACATGCATACATGTCAATCCAGAGACAGTGCCTGCCCCAGAGACTTCCCAGTCTAGACGTAAGGCATGAATCCCGATGTGGAAAGCAGATAGGGAACACAAGATGTGTTGTTGACAAAAAGAGTTTTGAAATAGATGGCCCTGGGAGAGGGCAGGAGAACTGGTGATTGAAAAGTGGAAAAAAAAAAAAAATTGCCAATATAAAGACAAACAAAATGCTTGCTGCCAATATACCTGTGACCAGATCAGGAAAAGACTCAAAGAACGAGGAAGTGGGAGAAGTGTGTATAAGAGGTGTGTAAAAGAACTACAGGAAACTTCTCACCCTGGAAAAAATGTTGCTGTAAATAGCATATGAAACTACAGAGCCCCATCTTTATTTTCCTGCCTCCTGAGGCTGTATCTGTATGGGAGAGAGGGGAAGAACAGTGCCAGAATTAAACACGCATGACAGCAGTCAGACACTGACTTTTCGCCATTTCACTGTCAGATCATGAAGTTATGAGACTTATTTATTGACAGATTTGGTTCCTGGTAATTATTGATTGGGTTTATTGAAACCACCACCACAACTGGAGACCGCTATTTACTGTGTAAACACAGAAAGGCATTTTCTGACTCTAAGTAAAGGGCAATAATAATAATAAATATAGTAAGTGGTAATGGAAAATGAAATAAAATCCTCTGTACCTCAGTAACACATCACCATTCAATTTTCATCAACTAACTGCTTCTGAGTGTCACAGTAGGGACAAGTCTTGAAAAGGGGTTTTGAGGAGGGAGCTGAATTTCAGGAGATTCCAGTTATTTAACGTTGTCGTGCTTCTGAAATTCTGTCAGGAATTATTACTGAAAGTTAGGTTTTGTTCATTTGTTATCTCTCCACTAATTCCCTTTCACTTCGTCTGCCATCATAAATCTGTCTGTTTAATTTTTGGTGATTATGTATGTATACACACACACACGCAAACTGTCTCTCAGTCTTACTCTAAGATTTCTGACTAGATGTTTATCTATCTGATATCAGAATTTTTTTCCCAAGGCCTTTGGCTAAGATCAGATTGACTTTTGACAGATTTAAGGTTCAAAGCTCTGTTTGTACTTGCAAATAGAGTAGAAAGAAGAAAGCATATATTTTTTGCCAGTTTTTCAACTTTTCCTTCTTTCTCTGTTACTTTTAAATATGCCAACTCTATGATCAGAATTATTATGTTTATTTATTGTTCTCTTTTTATTTATTGATTGATTGATTTATTGTTTTGTTTTGTTGGGAGCAGGATCTGTTTGACTTCAGTTAAGCCACTCTTACTGGTGTTCCGGTCAGCTGTACCCCTTTATCCAAAAGAAAAAAGAGAAATCTCTTAACTGGCATTCAAGAGGTAAAAAAATGGTTGGGGAACATTAGTCTCGAAACTGTGGGTGAGAGAATAGACTGCTGACACAGAAACACCCCTTCCAGGTCTTTTCCAGGAAAGCTCCAGTGAAGATTCATATCTATGCTCTCCCTCTGATGCTAGTAACTCCTGAAACTCCTGCGTGAAGCAAAAAGCTCAAGAAAATAACATCAGCTTCTCTAACTCCCCTCAGGGGAAGGCTTTGCCTTTGAATTCTCTGCCACTGGCCAGAAGGACACCACAATCTGTCTGCCTATCAGAGTGCTGAGGTAGGTAGTCACCTCAAGAGATGACTTGTGACTTCCCTCTCCTCATGCGGGAGGGGATCCAAGCATAGAGGAGTGCCCGGACAGGACTCCACTGCCACTTTCTTCCCTACTTCACTATTTATGTTATAGGAAAAAAAACATGTAGAAGTTAAAGAAACTGCACAACGGTTACAGGATGTCCTGTTGCATTTATCTAGCAATGCAGGCGAATGACTCACCCAAAATATTTGATGATCGGAAACTATTATGTTTTTCTTTCTTTCTCACATTTCTTCCTGAAAATATAAAGCATTCAAACTCTGAAACACAGTTAAAGGCGACATCTTAAAGCTTTATGAATTCAAGGAAAGAATAAGGAAACTAAGTCTGTCTTTGAAAGCTTATCATAGTCCAGAAAAAATCACATGACAAAAACGTGCCTGCCCATCTCTGAAAGCTGCGTTACAAGGAAGAAAATGGTATCATCCAGATCACTGGGAAAAAGTCCTGCCCAGAGCATATACTTTGACATGGATTATATAATGAATTTATTATCCTGATTTTTTTTTTTTTTTAATAAAGAGATGTCCATGAATGGTTAATCCTGCCACCCATGATTCACACCAGCATTAACAACTCAAAACTCTTCCCAGTTTGTGTTTTATGGAACCCGGCGCAAGGTTACTCACCTATGAGTGTCCAGGCTGTATTTTGCTGGTGCGTGGCCTGTGGGGATGCTTGGTGTCTGCTTCCTCCCTTTGTCACATCTCCTCTGGACCAGCCTGGGAGGGGGGAAACCTGAATCCCAGCCCATGCTCCAAGGGACTTTTAAAGTAAATGGAGATCGGTTATGAAGCCTGGTTGTGCATGGCCCTGGCCATACCTGTCCAAAAGAGTCGGCAGTCCCACACAGACAAGGAGAGGAAATACAGTTCTCTTTTCATATACAAAAAATGGAGGAACTGTTACAGTGACTTTCCCAAAGCCATGTGGGAAGTCTGTGAGAATGGAGCCTACTTCCACTGAGTACTGGTAAGGAAGAAGAGGAGCCTACGAGCCCTTTATTAAAGGTACAGAGAGAACAAGCCAGGCGTAAATTGTGAGACTATCCAACACACATTGCTGTAGGCTGACTATCAGCACACACTTTTGGACCTGTAAAGGGAAAAAAAAAATAAATCATAAATGTGGCTGATTCTGAATAGAGATGAGAGCAAAGACCGTTAGAGGATATTTCACTAGGAACCAATTTTTTGTGTGGCTCTGTCTAAGAAGCAGCCAAGAAACATAAGGCATGTAAACCCAGGAGGAGGCCATAAAGGGTCAGAATGGCCATCAGATGATTTTATTTACCTTCAGGATTTAAGATTGTCTGGCCTCACATTTTCCCAGCAACAACAAAGCTAGAAAGTTACATGTGATATTTTCATTGTATTAATGAAGTGAAGATTATCATGTGGTTCCTCGATTGCCATCAGCTGGAGAATTAAGAAAACATCAGATCCCATGACATTCACGAGATTGTGAGAGTTGATAGGACTGGCTCTAAGCACACAGAATTATCTCTACATGCTAAGCTTATTTTTGGTACTGAGCAGTCAGCTATTTCTGAGTAAACTTTCTACCTCTCTCTCTTGCTTACAAGAAGGAATTTTTCAGTGCTATGCAATAGAGAGATAGGAAATGGCAGTTCCTGTCCCAGGGACAAGGCAGAAAAAAAGGTGGGAAGTAGAAGAAGAACAATTTAAGCAGCTCAACAGCTTGGCCAGACACCGAGCTCTGTTCTGCCTTTACAATTCAGAGCTTTGGACACCAGCATCATTTACTTAGAAAATATTGTTTTATAAAAGTCCACTGGGTTATACAAAGCAAGGCGTAACTAAAGGCAGTCTAAGAATATCATACTTAAAACTCACAAAGTCCGTGTCTTAAAAAGTCCTTTTATGGGCCTTTTCCAAAATAATAGCTCCCTCAGGCTCAAATGCCTCATACCCAAGTAAAGATTTTGTTTAATTCGTAAAGAAGCTGATTTGTCTGCTAGATTGTTTCCCATGGATCAGCCTGTTTGCAAACACAAAACATACCGGCATCCAGCTGGGTGTTACTGCTGCCAATTTCAAGACAATAAATGGTTCAGTACAGAGCAAAATTCAAAACTTTTATTCCACAGAGCAATAAAAGCAGTAGACATTCCCTACTGACACACTGCCAGAGTAAATATTACCTACTGTATAAGTTTCCATCCAGAGCTTTCATCAGGTCAAAGTACAACCACAGATATTATCAAGCTTTACACTGCATTAAAAGAGTTTTCATGAATGATTGAAAAAACCCTTTTAATTACATTTTCAAACATGTTACTCATTGCATCTTAACGAGCTACAATCTCTCTCAACAGCAGTGCATAACGGGCTGGCATCATTCTCCTGAAGACAGGGGGGCTTTGGGGGGATAAAGCCTTCAGGGAAGAATTAAATGGCTTCTGTGGCATTTGTGGCACCTCAAGACAGTCCCCAGCACATAAAAACAAGGGGAAGAGTCTGAGTTGAGCACATCTACAAGGTGGTCCCTGGCAGCAGCCAAGCCAGGAGCAGGGTTTTGAGCTCACCATTATTATTTGGTTGTTGTTTGCTTTATTAACACACCCAACCGCAACAGAAAGGAGGGTGTGTTGGTTGTACACAGGTGAGTGGGCCATCAATAAGTTGGGTTAGGGAGCTGTCTTCTAGTGTTGGTAGAAACACTACAAATAGACCTGCCAGAAATCAAATAAATGTGCTAGAAATAGGAGCATTTGTTTACACTTTCCTTAAAAATAAACTCAGTATGATCTAACCTTGTCACGTTTAACAAAAAGTCAGTTTGGCTCTTTCTGCATCTTCAGTAAAGCCAGGTACCGGTTCACAGCTTCATCTTGCAGTCGGAGCACGAGGTCCTGTGTGCAAATACACCCAGGCAGCCATCAACAGCCCTGGTTCTGTCCTGAGCTCCAGTATGGCCATTGCACCTCTCCCTATGCTGGGAATTAAACAGAGGACGTGTTTCCTATTTGAGTCATTTCAGCTGCTGCACAGATAGAACACCCCATATCAGCTGTGAGAAAAACCCAGGCTTTGTAGTGAGCCTGGAAGGTGAAGGGGTTTGGTTGATGGCAAACCCAAGGTGCAAAGGGAGCTTCACACCTGATGACTTGTCATAATGAGTATCTGCCAGCAGCTCCTTGACTTTCATGCTGTAAGAAAAGCAGCTGAGATGCTTCGTCTGGCAAGAGGAGAGCGGCAAAATTCTGGGTAGTTAACAAGGTTAACAGGCTGTAGCTTCTCAACAATATGCATGTGTGGTCTGGTGAGGAGGACAACAGTTTACCTAATGAGTATAGATGACTGAACCCCAGTTTGAAGGCTCTAGGTATCTCCCAGTCATTACAAAGGCAGCTTTTGATTCTCTCTGAGAAAATTCTATTCACCAGGTAGGAGATAAACCATAAAATGCATATGGAGCCTCCTAAAAAGGCTTTAAAATAAATTAAATTGGTCACTTCTATTAGATAATCCAATCTCTTTTCCTTGGTTCAATGCAAGTCCTTGTGGCCCATCTTCTAAGATTTCAGCTGGTCTGGATTTTTTATTTTCTGTCTTTGGTTTGCTCTTCCTTTGAAACGTCCCTTTAGAGCTTTCTCCAGTGAAATACCATAAATTTTTCAGGAAAACATTTTTCTGGTTTAATAACATACTTTAAGCTGTTGTTGCATCCAGCAGTGCCACACTGGCGAATCCTCCTCTCTCTTTGCTTTTATTGACTTGCTCTTTTACTTTCCTTCTTTTTAGGTCAGACTCTGATTTTTTTTAATTTTTTTTTTTTTTTTAAGGCATTTTTTAAAAGCAAGACTTCTCTGCTCTACCCAGCTTTGTTTTCAGCTAGATGGGCACGCACGGCATTTTTCAGGCTGCTCCATGCTGTAGCCTGGCAATGATCTGAAACGTCCTCTCCCAGGGCTGGGGAATGCGTGCACAATTGGTAGGAAACGTAAGAGCGGCCCAGGAGGGGCTAATCCTGAAGCTGTGCATTAGGGACGCTTCCAGTAAGTGTGCTCTACAGCAACATGCCAAGGGATGGGAATTGCTTAGGGAACGCGTTTTTATTTCGGACAGAAAGAGGCACTCCTTTGCAAGATGGATCATTTGGTGGGAGAGAAACTCTGAAGGAAAGACAGGAGCGAGCCACAGAAGAGCCAGGAGCAGGAAGGATGGTCTTTGGGACATCAAGTGTTAAAACTAGGAGGTTGTAATCTATTTATGGAAAAGAGCTAAGAGCTTTGTGTATGTGGTAACCAGCCCCAGCTCTTGGAGCCATCGAGGTGGCAGAATCAAACTCAGAATGCTAATTACTGTAACTGAAGAATGAGTATACTTATTATCTGATATAAAGCAATTTTAGAAACACCCACAGTTTTAAAATAATAGTAATAACAGTAATTGAAAACATGAACTGACAAGTCACTAACAACCCATTATATCACAGCAGCGTGGAAGAGCCTCGTATCTGTACAAAGCACCCTTCTGTCAATCCTTGACAAATACACACACCCCAACGTGGTCTAAAGAGCTGCTGCACAGAAGACGTTAACACATGTCACAGCCAAATTGTGGTGTTTCTGCTAGGTCTTTTTGTTACTGGAGTAAAGTGGAACTCAAAAAAACCCCGTCAGTAGCTGGATCCAGAAAGGCATACCAGTTTGTCCAAACAGGTTTGTCCCTTGGTGTAAATCGAATTCACTTTTCTGAGCTACCTGTTTTCACTTGGACACAGACAGGGGGTCTCAGACTTCTCTTATTTGGGCTCATATGGGATAAGAATAAAACTTAAGGACACCAGAAGCTAAAAGACCAGCCCTTTTTATCACACAGTGGAGCGATTCAGAGTGTGTCCCACAGAGACTCGTCACTTGAGCCAGAAGTCCCAGGGGAGCACCCTCTCCCCAGGGAGCTGCAGCTCGTCCTTGACTGCATGTCTCCTGAGTCGAGGCAGGCGAGGCGAGGGAGGAGGACACGAGTCCCGTGTTGCTCTCTGTTTCCTCAGCATGCCTTGAAAGGGAAAAAAAGGTAAAAAGTTTTGCAAAGAAGCAAGACACTTAGTCAAATACAGACTGGACATGGTAGGAAAAGGAAAAGAAAAATAAAAAAGCTTTATTTTCTTCCAGCCACTCTTGTCTCCATTTCATGGAATTCAATTTTTGGAAGTAGTAGCATAACACAACTGAGAAAACAGCTACATAAAAATTCCCCCTCCCTATTCCACATTGGCATTTGGCAGCTCTAGGATATCTTATCCCGTGGCTGCTCATGGAGAGTGACAAGCAAAGGAAGCTGGAGGAGAAAGAGGGAACGTATTTGCATTTCTTGCACTTTCTGATTTTGGAATTTTAATCTAATATAATCTACAGGATGATCCCGGTCTCTAATTAGCCCCAGAGCTAATGAGCTGCAAGAGCACTGTAAGTCAGCTTGCCTTCCTACAGCCCTTCTGTGTGCCCTATGCCAAGAGCAGCCCAGCCCCATCCAGGCTTGCTGCTTCCTCCAGATTTGAGGAACTTGAGAAGATGAGATCGATCTGGGCCCTCATCCTGGTTTTTCAGTGGTGCAGAGGTGGCTGGGGAACCGGGGCCTGACTTTGTCAGCGTTTTCCCGTGAGCTCACACACCGGGGCTGTGATTTGCAACTTCCCATCTGTGGCCGGAGCCAGGCTGCTCGCTGCCGCGCACAATGCGGTTACGCTTTGCTCTCTCCCCGTGTCTTTCCGGGTGTCTGCCATCTGGCAGGCCCCGCTCCCATTTGCAGTGCTCTCTGAAGAGGGTGACGGATTGGCTTGCCACCGGCCGCACAAACACGCACATTGTACGGGGCTGGCTGCGTGCCTGGCTTCCCCCGGCTATAGCATAGCCCACCCGTCCTGTACGTCT
Organism: Numenius arquata; assembly: GCF_964106895.1. NCBI lineage: Eukaryota > Metazoa > Chordata > Aves > Charadriiformes > Scolopacidae > Numenius > Numenius arquata. Next base: position 10,486,381 of record NC_133579.1, read on the forward strand.
CAACCCGGATGCATAATCAGCTTAGCATACAATAATAATTCATTCTTGTTTCAAAACAATCTTGCCCTACTTGCTACCACTTCATTAATTTCTCAGGCCGAGTTGCATCATTTCTTTTCTGAGTTACGCCCAGCGGCTCCGCTCCTGCGTCGCGGCTCCAGAGCTGCCCCATCCCGAGCATGGACAGCATCCGTGGGCCGTGGGCGCCTCACAAGAGAAAGAGGAATGGGGAAGAGGTGGAGGTAGGGTGTGAGATAACCTATCTAGATAGCTGTGGTGGTTACAGAGCAGCATCTGATACTTGAGGAAAACCCAGGGTCGATATATAATTATATCAGTCGATATATAATTATATCAATTATATTATAATTGAGGTCGGACTAGATGATCTTTGGAGGTCCCTTCCGGCCTGGACCAATCTATGAATTAACAGAATAACGTTTATTGTTAAATTGATCTCTGAGCCAACACCTGTAAGGGTACAGCTCTCACTTCTCACTCACTCCTTCAGAAGTGATGATCTGAAAGGTCCCTTCCAACCTAGACAACTCGATGATTCCGTGACATATTGTTTTAGTCCACAGAAAATGCCACGGAAGGGAAAGAATGATAATTTTGGAGAGGCGGCCAGGATTCGGGTGTTCCCTGTCCCGTGCTGTGCCAGTGATGCTCCAGTTCCCTGCTGCCTTTTGCTGCTTCAAACCAGCCCTCCCGGCTCGGTGGGGGAACAGCCCTGTGCCCCCCACATTCAGAGGGACCCTGCCCGCAGCTGGCGGGTGCTGCTTTCCCAGTCCCAGCTGGGACTGCTCTTCTCTAGAGAATGAGATACTGGTAGTTTGCCAGCCAGCCTGAAATCACTCAGCTCAAACTGAAATGAATTTTAAGCGAAGGCAAAGTGAAATTATATTGACATGCAAAGTAGAGGCATTCAGTTGCTCTCTGTAGAGACAGACAGACATAGAAATAAGGAGGAGAATCACAGATGTCTAGCAGTGATTTATATTTATTTTTAGCTCCAGTTGGCCCTCCAATTCTTCCAGGTAGGGAGCATCGGGATGCTGAGCCAGAGTTCAATCCCCGGGTAAGGCACCCATTATCTCCAGGTATCTCTAGACCAGTAGTTTAATTTGGATCAAGAGAAAATCCTTTAAATTAATTTTGTGGTTGCCCCCCCCTTACTGTGGCTCACATTCCAGCATGGTCTTGGAGTGTGCAAGATGCATTCCTGCCAGGGAAAATGTAGCCAGAAGATTGCTTTGACCACCAATGCACAGTCAGCCCATGGGACCGGATTAGAGCTGCTCGGTGACAAAATCCCAGCGATGTGTGCTGCACGGGGCCTCTGCACTGGCTGTTTCCCCCTCCAGCTCCTTCCCTAGGGGGCTGCATTGCCCACGGGGACCTAGCTGTAGTAACCTCCCCTGCACGGCTGGACACTGATTTTGGGATTGGAATCTGGGTTACCCTGCTAGGAAGGTGACATCTCGGAAAGAAACCTGAGAATCTCTCCTTGGCTACAAGGAAGGGATCTGGGGCTCGTACAATCAGTGGTACCAAATAAGTGTTCAGCTAGAATAACCCGGCATCAGCAAGAAGCCATAACTTCAAAGCTTCTACTGTACACTCTGACATATATTGTTTATTCACAGCTCTTTGTGTTAACCCCCAATGGTCATGGCAAATACATTTTATAGTGCAAGCAGCAAACTGCAGCATTGCTATTTTCTCTTACGACTAGAACACTAACAGCTATTGCACCTCAGCAGCTGTGTCACCGCCTCAGGCCACTAACTCATTTTGACCTGTTTTTTATGAAAAACTAACCAGGAAAGGACAGCACAAGCACTAGCCTGCGTAGATGGGGGCTGCCTGCCAGCTGCACTACCTCCTTACCCCGGCTTTCTTCAGAGACCCATGGGGAGCTTGAAGTCTTTGAGATGCTATGAAGGGGGTACCTGGTACCGCCCTGCTGCCTATTTGGGTCACATTTGGGTTATTCTTTACCCCCAGCACAGGACAGCTGGTTCTCAGGTCTACCAGATGAAGCATCTGTGGTACTTTTGCCAAAAATGCACTTTGCCTGGTGTTCTGCAGCGCTTGGGAGTCCTGCTGTGGCCAGCACGAAGCAGCTCGGGTATTTGCAGTAAATGGTGGAAAACGATACTGCTGGTGGGGATCCTGGCATTGCTGCTCAGCGTGTAGGCTCAAAATCATGGCGTGACACCTGTCACCAAGGTCATCTGATCGCTCTTCTCGTGTAAATGAAAAATAAATTTCCCTGGATGGCCTAAAAGGCAACACAAAACTCATTTTGCAGATGAACGGAGGAAGGGAAGAGGCAGTGTTTGCTTAACACAACCTGGACTCCAGCAGGAATTTGAGCTTTTCTTAATATTCCTTTATCTATGTTATTGTGAATTGCCATGGATTTTGCCATTCCTCTTTCCTCATGATGGCCCTGCTGTGCCAGGCAGCAGCATCTTTAGCATCAGCAAACCTGTGCAGTGACCCAGGTCTGCTCCCAGGCATTCCCTCAAACACCTGCACCAGCCTGGGAATGACCATCTGCTTTTCCTTTTTCTCTTAAAACTCACAAACTTTCTGCAAGACCGAGTACCTATAAACCATGATCTCTTGATCTTTAGATCTATGATCTAAATTCTGGCTCTTTTTATTTCTCACCCAAACAGTTGACTTCCAAGCTGCTCCTCGACTTCACTGCTCCTTGGAATTTCTTCTCCTGGCAGTTTCCCCACGTCCCTAATCCCTGCTGCTTGTCATGCCTGTCCACATGCTCTGAGCTGGCCAAATACTCAGATTCGCTTCTCGCATGGTTCATCACTGTCGAACAGCTGCTCCTCACTGGTTCCTCCTCTGGGCTGAGTTGAGATTATGAATCTCCTAGGGTTTTCCGAGTCCTCTGTGCTGGCATAGCTCATTTTTTTAGAAAACTCTAGTGTATTAATTTTGCCAAATCAGCCAAATTAGATTTCTTCTTAGCAGACCTTGATTCTGCAGCCACCGCTTCCATTTGTGAACTGGTTTTCTACTTGCAAAGAAATTAAATGACTTCTCCACTTTGAATTTTTATAACAAGTGACAATAATTTTGGATTAGGTCATTCTCCTCGTTAACAGAGAAAATAAACATGCAAGAAGTCAGACTGTTTCCCACTTGAACTTATTCATAATAAAAGCCCCCAGTTCTTCAAACAAAACTGATAAATCAGAGCAGCAGCAGAGACAAGCAGCACGGTCAATCCCAAATGCTGAAAAATCACGTCAGCCTTTCTTCATCTCTGTGCCTCAGGCCAAAACATGTGGCAGACCTGCCTACGAAGCAATTGCGAAATAGTTACATTTCGGACATTCTTATCTGATTTCTGAACTATTATAATGCATCCAGGTCTTGGTTTTGTGTCAGCTGGTTTTGTTTGGTTTTTGGTTTTTTTTTTTGTTTTTTTTTGTTTTTTTTTTTAACTGCAAGGACCACAGATCTATTTTTAGATGAAAGCGGTTCTTTTTTTTTTTTTTTCTTTTTCAGACAATGCTCTTTACAAGCTGCATAAAAAAAAAAATAAATCAAAAGACTGCCAGTAAAGACACAAAACTTGGCAGCAAGAGTGAAAGTGGACACAGTGTCTCCCGCACAAGCTGCAGTCCGGACAGCATGGCGTTCCTCTCGGCAGCCTGAACACGGCTCTCTGTCCCCGTGCTCTGTCCTGCTCCCAGGACTCAGCTCCTTCCTGAGCCACCAGGAACACTTGCTTGTAGGAGATGCCCCATGACCACACGGGTGGCTCTCAAACCTGACTCTTAACGGCACCTCTCCTAGACCGGGTTAACGAACACCCTGGCTGGTATTTTTCTGTATTTAGGTGAAGACCCTCCATGAGACTTTCTTTTCTTGGGAGAACTGGGTGTCAAACCCCAGGACTGCAAGCACTTTCTGGAGCACGGTTTCTCCGGCAGCAGAAGCCCAGCCCCGGGGTCCCCCGCACAGCCGCAGCCCGGGGAACTCCAGCTTCTCCTTTGGGGACGGTTGCTTAACAGAAGTACAGGGCTGAGCCTGAGCTGCAGATCACGTTGCATCTGCTGGCAACATCCAACCCCTCTGAGGTCCGAGGGAACGCCTTGGATAAGCCCAGCTGCAACCTGCATCCACAGAAATCATTCCCATACCGGCAGGGATGTCTGGCACGGGCAGTTCTGCCCCCTCGGGTAACCCTCTGCCAGTTTGGAGTTCTCCTGATCCAAGCTGCCCGTGTTTAACCCTGTCATGGTTTTGGCCGAATTTACCAAAACCAGACTGACAGATGGCCCTTCCCTCCCCCCTCCCCCCCCCAAAAGAGGAGAAGGAAGAGATTTAGAAGTTTAGAAGAGGAGATTTAGAAGTTTAGAATGAACTAAACTACTTTAATGAAGAATTAATATTAAAATGAAAATAAAGATGAAAATAATGAAATAGATACAATATATACAAAACCGTATCAAGCTCCCAGGATGACAGTCACATCACCGGCAGGCACTGGGGAAGTCTCAGACTGGACTCAGCGATGGATGGGAGCTGGGTTCCAGCTCTGGAGTCAGGAACACATGGATCGGGATCAAAGGCAGATGAACAGACAGAGTCCTCTCTGGACGTTGGCCATTGCAGGAAGACCCTTGACCCTTTGATCCCTCAGCCTTTATACTGAGCATGGGGCAGATGGGATGGAATACCCCAGTTGGTCAGGTTTGGGTCACCTGTCCTGTCCACTCCTCCCCACCGATGTGACCCCTCTACATTTTTTTCCGTTTCCGACCCTCTAAGGGGGCAAATAACGAAATTGGCTGACAATTGCAAATTGGTTGTTATAGCAATAAGTATAAGCAAGGGCCTCCCTGCATACCATTCCTTGGCATGGAGCACAAACATTGGTCTTATCATTCTGAGAACAAGGAGTTTTCTCCACAATATGCCGTTAATTTCAGAGAGTTAGAGGAGGCCTAGCTAACATGTAAAATTACAGAACAAAATTGGTTCAGTTTTACTTCGAACCGGGACAAACCTTCCCAGGCGGACTTTCAGATTAAGTTCGCGTACGCCGGGAAAGCAGAGCGTACAATTTGCTCCTCTTGTTTGACATAATCACATGCTGTCCCGGCGCCTGGAACAATTTAATGAATACCTTAGGACTGGTTTCACTGTCAGATCATCATACCGCCTCTCACAGAGGCTCTTGCCGCTGTCACCGTCGCCGTGTCTGACACTGTGACAGCGTGAAGAACCCCCCAGAGCTCTAGGTAGCGGTGCGCTGGTATGATAAATGTATTTATTCAACCTGTGTCAACCTGCAATAACTATGCAGAGGAATATCCTCTCTGATGGCCCCTTCCTCAGCCACATTTTTAGGATAAAAGGTTGGGGGAAGGTATTCCGTTGCTCCCAACGCAGCAAAGGCACACTGTCAGCCTCTGCACTCATGTTTATGCAATGCTGAAGCTCTGGTGATGCCACTGCACTCCTCTAATAAACCACAGGGGTTTCACAAGAAGGTTGCAGCGCAGCCTTTGAGAAAAAGGGAAGAAAAAGAGCCAGAGAGCGAGCCGGGGAAGATTGTGTTGTCATCAAACCCAGACTGCCACAACAGCACCTTTTTTTTCCCCTTAGAGGTCTGGGAACCCAGAAACCCGGAGTGACGTTTCGGGTTTTCAGGGGAGCCCGTGCTGCTGGGAAGCACTTTGAAACTCGCTCCGTTTTTGGAACTTTATAAGGTCCAAAAGGAAGGCCGAAAGGAAGAGCTCAGAAAAGCATTTGCATGAGACTTGAAGAAGGGTACACAAGGGGCTGACGGCAAAACCACGCTCCTGGACACCCAGAGATAGCCCTGTCGTGACGTGTGCTAAAAAGACACCGATCCTCGGGTCTTTATATGGAGAAATCGGGGGCTGACTCTAAGGTTGGTAGAGGGAGAAGATAAATGGTGAGACCCTGCTGTACGTGCCAGGGGGTGTTTGGCAGAGCTGTGTGCCCAGCCCAACCTGGGAATTCCCCGGTACGGAGACACCCTCGAGAAGAGCCTGTTCTGTCTCCAAGACGGGCTGGTGCCCTCCCTACCTCTGCCTTGGGCAAAACCCTGGCTCACAGCATCGCTCAGGCATGATCAAAGCCTTGGGCACCTTTAGGAGACACCAAGGGGCCTTGCTGAGCAGAGGCGGCCGCCAAACCCTTAGGTGGACAAGCCCTGTTTGCAGACTGTCTTTTCTCCTGCCTCCTCCCTGCATGGTTGCAGTAGGGTTTTCACTGCCTGGGTAAACCTCCAGCTTCACTAGATTCAATCATTCCAGCTGGTTTTAGCCATTCCTGTCGCTGCCTTTCAGCTCGGGATGACTTCTGCAACCACCCAAGTAACAAGCTTCTTGGAAGAAGATTGTAGAGAGTTGGGGGTTGGCCCCTTCTCCCAAGTCACAGGACAAGAGGAAACAACCTCAAGTTGCTCCAGGCTGGATATGAGGAAAAATTTCTACACCGAAAGGGTTATCGAACACTGGAACAGGCTGCCCAGGGAATTGGTGGAATCAGCATCGCTGGAGGTATTTAGAAGATGGATATCCATTAAAAGATAGACAGACGTGGTGCTGAGGGACATGGTTTAGTGATGGTTTTGTCAGTGTTAGGTTTTTTTGAGTACTGTGGACCACACCAAGATATTCCAGTGGCAGGAATACCATGGCTTTTGTGTTGGAAAGGCTAAACTAGCAATGCCAAATTACTTCATGCTACGTGCCAGGAATACCCTCCTTCCTTGGTATTTGGAGGTGGGAAGACTCTCATGTGAGGGGAAGACATTTAAAACAAACAGTGAGTATGAGGCACATGAAAGCAGAGAGAGTAAATCAAGTGAAAATGACCCAATTTTCTACTGATTTGTTCAATGAGTTACTGCAAGTAATTTTTTCCTTGTGCTATTTATGGGGCTTCCCCTCTTCTAAATGTTACCACGGTCACTGTGGTGTAACATCAATTTGTTTATATAACCCCGAGTTGCACATATAGACCCAGATGTTATTTCAGAACCACGACGCTTGGGGAAGATTTTTCTAAAACCTGCACATTAAAACTTCACGGCACAGTGATTTTTTTTTTACCATAACACTAATGGGGCCGCCGTCAGAGAAGGGCACGTCCCTGACTGTCCTACCATGAAGAGACGGTTGCTTGGCCCCGCTGATGCTCTGGTCTCCTGCAATTAGGCTTCAAGCCTTGTAACGCGCCTGTTTTAACTGCATGTTCCATCACTTCTCTTCATACCGGGCTTGGTTTAATACTGGATTTCATTAAGATAAACCTAAAGAGATGAGAAGCTCAAGAGCACAGTGGAAAGTATAAACCAGTATGTATTCATTGCATTTAGTCCAAATATTAGTTAACTTTCAAAAAAAAAAAAAACCAAAAAAACCAAACAACCCTGCATTTTTCCTATAGCTTATTTTGTGGCTTAAAATCAGTAAAAGACCAAACCTCTATGAGTATTTACTTTACAGTAGCAACATAACTTCTTTTTAGCCTAATATATTATATGCAAAATACTACTTGAGACTCAACAGGGTATTAAAACTCTGGGCATGAGATGTCTGGAAATTTATCTCAGCCTACGTTACCTGCTTTCTCTAGAATATAAAGCAGAATGACAGTCTACAGAAGCTCATGCCATGAATGAAGCTGCCCTCCATGAAGTGTTTGTTGGTTGAAATTAGGGACAATGAATTAAAACTACCTGTATTTTAGGCTTAACAGATTGTCTGATTCCCAGCCCTGAGGAACTTCACCTGTTCCATGCGAGTGGGAAGCTGAGGGCAAAACATTTATCGCGGCCAAGCAGAGTGTATTCTGACTTCAATCTGTATTTAAAAAAAAAAAAAATTAAAAAGGAACCTTTTGTACTTTGTTACAGAGAGGGACAGCCATGAACAAGGACATTCTTCTGCTTTTGGTGCTTCATGTGCTTGCAAAGCTCAGCAGAGACCTTTGATAAATCACTCCTTTTTAACAGTAAGTGCATTATATTGGAAGTAAACATTAAAACAGTAAATGTTGTACCTTATATGTCATATTTCAGCTTCCACATTTTACATACTGGGCACTGAACAAAATCTGACTACTTTCCTGCAGGTAAAAGTATATTCACTGGTATTTCCCCCATAGAGCTTCCTTTTGCGGGAGCAGCATCAGCAAGATCTCAAAATGCTTCTAAAGTTACTCCTTAACTTTAGGGAGGAAAAGAGGACCAGAGAGTATGACACAGTGTTTCTGTAACCAGGAATAAGCCCAATATAGTCAAATTTTATCGTACAGAGTACTGTCATACACAGTATAAATTAATTTATTCTTCGTTTGGCCTCATGATTCTTTCTTGGGATTTTTTTTTTTTTGTAGCTCACAGTGAGTATTTCACAGCATCATTACATTTACATGCCACCACTACAGTAGGTCTGGACCTCCCGTAATACTAGTCCTCTTGCCAACCTCCCCTGCCTCCAAGTAGCAAAATTCTATGGAACACTGAAGTACAGATCCTTTCTTTCCTTTACAATTCCCTTTAAATATTGACAGAGAGGCTGGCACAATTACAGCATTTCTTCCTCGCTACAGTACAGTGGCAAAGTGCAGTGATGCGAACCAGTCAAATTATCTCTCAAAGTAATCTAAAATACCTTACCTGAAGCGTGGATGTAATGGTCATTAACAGTTTAGCACTCGTCTGGTACTGGATGGACAGTAAAGTTAGAAAAAAACCGATGTTCCCAAGTCCTATTTTACTGCACAGCAAACCTGCACTCACTCAGGTTGCGTATGTGGTTTTTAACATCCCAGACACACACATACTTTGGTATCCTCACTGATTTAAGAGTTGCATTTTATTCCTTACAGGGGGAGAAAAAAATCCTCTTATTTAGTTATTCTATACAGTTATTCCATATCATGGAATCAGGAATTGTCAGATTTGGAAGGGACCTCTAGAGATCATCTAGTCCAACTCCCCTGCCGAAGCAGGATTGCCCAGGGCACATTACTCAGGACTGCATCAAGGTGGGTTTTGAAAGTCTCCAGAGGAGGGAACTCCACGACCTCCCTGGGCAGCCTGTTCCAGGGCTCTGTCACCCTCACCCTAAAGAAGTTTCTCCTCATATTTGAATGGAACTTCCTATGTTCCAGCTTGTGCCCGTTGCCCCTCGTCCTGTCACTGGCAAACACTGAAAGAGTCCAGCTCCCTCCTCCTTCAACCCACCCTTTAGGTACTTGTAAACATAGATAAGGTCTCCCCTCAGCCTTCTCTTCTCATAAGGGAGATGCTCCAATCCCTTAATCATCTTAGTTGTCCCACAGAGTTTTATTTATCAGTGCTAATGTGTGGTTTAACGCTTAGTCCCTGCTGCCTTCAGCGTCCTGCTGCACTTCAAGCAGAGGAGAAACTGCACTAATTTATTGTCTTAGAAACTGTATTCCTACACTCTTACCTCAAAAACAGGCTCAAAATTGATCTTGGGCACTTTTAAGTGCATGGCAGTGAGAGCGCCGTATCCATACCCTAGACACCTGCCTCCTCTTCTGCTTGAAGAAGTGTCCAAAAGCCACTCTTTCTCCCCAAATCCCGAGTGGGCACTAGAAGTCCTCGCCAGGGAGATCTGGGCTCCCTCTGCCCTCCCCGAAGCCTGTGCCAGCATCCAAAAGGCCTCAAAAAGAGCAGGGACACCCCCCATGCCCCTCTCTGGTTCCTGAGACAAACCTCCAGTCAGAAGGTTCCTCCAAAATATCTTTGTAACGGAGAGGGCTGGCAAGGAGGAAAAAAATAAAATAAATAACAAACCCCACAAACATGCCCTGCTCCCTCCCTGCACTGGAACAAGCCGGAGCACTCGCCGGTAAGAAATGTGGGGACTTTCGTCTTGCAAAGAAAAGCTGAAAAGGTTTCCCAGTGAGCAGGGAGATGAACTGGGTGAACCTCTGGTGGTGTAGCTGACCCTCTCTAGTTCCATCTAGTTCAGATGCTTTTGTTTCTCAGGCACAGAGAGCAGTTCCTGACACACGGGCGCCCTTCAGGCTCTTCTTTTTGACCCTCTGAATGCTCCAAACCAGAGCAAGGGCAGAAGTAGCACATGTGTGAGGCACAAAGAAATCCTGAACTTCCCTTCAGCTGCTTGGACTCGAACCTTGCAAGACTGCATTTTAGAAAGATCTTTTTTCCTATATTCACAGCTCCTCTACATTTACAATTTTGTGAAAATTATTATAAAACATTTATTGAGGGCAGCAATAAACAGAACAAATTTCTTTAAACAGAAACTAAAGTGGAAAATGGCTTTAAGTCATTGTTGACCAGCCAGCTGTACAAAAGCTTAAGCAGAGCAGCAGTCGGGGAGGTCGGAAGAATCCACACTGAGTTCAGGAGATGTCTTGCCTTATTAGATCACCAAAATAAGCTGTTATCGTCTTCAGCTTGTTGTTGAGAAAATTTTGTTCGATTTCAACTTTCCCTCCTGGCCCTGCTAAGGAAGCCACCTGAAAAACAAAGAACAAAAAGCAAATCAACCAATGCACAGGAAAAGAGGTGAACCCCCCGAATCTTTCATTCACATAAAATATCACATAAACTACCTCTTTGCTCTGTTAATACTGGTGACAACGCTCCTTGGCACCTAATGCCTCCGGTCCTCTTTCTGTGTCTCCTCTTACTCACAGAAGTGGTTTGTGGCTTTCTTGTGACTGAAAAACCCCCCTCACCATGAAAATAAGAGGACTTCAGAAGTAAAGATAAATATTCATCGTTTCACATGCTGTGCTGAGGCGAGAGACTCTGGTTTGCTGGGTACTTGGCATTTGAGACACCCAGTTGGGGCAAAAAAAACCCCTGTCTTCGAAGGTGTCAAAAATGCAAAGTTTTGGGGGAAGAGTAAAACCAAGTCCTGGACTTGGGAAGCATAAAGGTTGCACTGAAGGGAGTGGAGGGAGAAAAACCCAAATAAAACAACGCCAAAACCCCAAACAGGGAGAGAACTTCACACAAAAACAGTTTTTTGTTGTTGCTATTGTCCCCCTGTACTCAGCACTGGTGAGGCCACACCTGGAGTATTGTGCCCAGTTTTGGGCACCTCAATACAAGAGAGATACCGAGGTGCTGGAGCGGGTGCAGAGGAGGACAACGAAGCTGGTGAAGGGCCTGGAGCATAAGTCGTACGAAGAACGATTGAGGGAGCTGGGACTGTTTAGTCTGAGGAAGAGGAGACTGAGGGGTGACCTCATCACTCTCTACAACTACTTGAAAGGACATTGTAGAGAGGTTGGTGCTGGTCTCTTCTCACAAGCAAATAGCGATAGAACAAGAAGGAACGGCTTCAAGCTGCAACAGGGTAGGTTTACACTAGACATCAGGAAGAAATTCTTCACAGTAAGAGTGATCAGACACTGGAACAGGCTGCCCAGGGAGGTGGTTGAGTCACCATCCTTGGATGAGTTTAAGAGTCGTTTAGATGTGGTGTTGGGGAATATGGTGTAGGGAAAAACTTTGTAGAGTAGGGCAGATGGTTGGACTCAATGATCCCAAGGGTCTTTTCCAACCTAGATGATTCTATGATTCTACTGCAACCAAAAAAAGCAAGCTGGTGTGTGCAGCGGAGCCTTAGGCAGCAAGAGGGTAAGGCTGGGGGCAGCTGAGTAACTGCAGGGAGAGCCCACCGGGCAGTGCCGGGCCCAGGTCTCCTGTTTACGACCACTGGAGTGAGAATTTCACCGTTCATGCTCTGTTGCCTGAGCCTGGTGCACACCTTTAATGCTCAGTGATTACAGACAGACAACGCTTTGCAGCGGACTGTGCATTTTGGACTGGAGCATGCAATACCCTCCCCTGTTCCTACTCATGATGCCCGGTGTGACCCCTTTGAGCCACAACAGCTGAACAGGCGACCAATTTCTCACCAGGGCAGACCGTGCAGACAGAAGCAAGAGAACATCATGGACCCCGAGGACCTGTGCTGTGCTGGGGGTCCCTGCTCCACAGCCAGTCCTGCTCCGTGCTGCTGTTTTCCCGGCTGGCTGCAGGAAAACCGTTTCTATCATTCCCTGTGCAGGGAAACTTCCCGGGCAAAGCAATCAAGGTCTACAAGCCTGCAGTAGGTTTTAACTGATCTTTAAAGCAAGAAGCCCGTGACGTTAGCAGCTGAAACTTAAAAGTTCAGGTTGCATTATTAACACTTGTAAACTCCTTGGAGACTCGACTCTGTAGCGCAGGTTTAAATATAAACATGCTGAACTTCCTCTATTTTACTGTAAGTAAAAAACCAGCCCGCTATCAAGAGGAAATAACAGATTAATCTAAATTATACTTTGAACTTTTATTGACTTGCCCAGAAAATTACCACACTTATCTAAAGCAAGCATTTACTTTTCTGTTTTGTTTTGGGGTTTTTTTCCCTCCCTTTTCTTTTTTTTTTGTTTCTGCAGACAAAAACAAAGGCGTGAGCAGTTTCTTCATCCTTCAATTTAATGGTAGTGGGAAAAAAACCCTCCACCTTCTTGTCAAAGAGGAACCTGCCACTTAACTAAAAAAGCAGAAGCTGGCCGACTTATAAATAGCACAAGAATCTGAAATTGGCAAGTGATCAGGAATGTTAATTTCCCAACTTATCTTTTCTTACTTGAAATCCTAAAAGCAGTTAATACTGTGGGGCGATCTGTATTTTTTTCCTAGGAAGACGCTAACTTCATATTTTTAATTTATTACAAACAAAAGCTGGAACGTCCCTTCTGAAAAGCGTTAGAGGCTTTGCACTTTATAGCTAATGTTGATTAAGTATTTTAAAATATTGGATTAGTCAATTTCATGTAAGAATATGGAAATTACTGTCTCGAGGTTACGTACTCCTGGCTTTCAGGGCACACTTTGTGTCAGCAGCATATCCACGTATGACTAATGCATTGATATTAAACACAAGTGTTTAGTAAATATTTCTCTTCGAAGACCAAGTAAAACAAAATGTTTCATCGGTAACACAGGCAAATGCTGCTCCTCCGCTGAGGGGTGGCATCCACCCAAGGACACCCAGGAAGTTACATACGCCGTGTCTAGTCTCTAAGTGTTAAATCCAGGATAATTAAGACTAATTTCAAACAACTACTAAAGTTATTTGATAAACCCAATGGTGACAAAAATCTAACGAGCACGCGGGTGTAGGCTCTGCAGGGATAGATCCAGCACCACAAGTTCCTCAACCCTCCTCCCCCCCAGCCCTGATATTTAGAGAAGAGAAATGCAGATCCTCTGTGACGATGCTTATTTGTAAATTGCTGGAGGTTGCAAATTTAATTATGTAGGAATTGCCAAGTTGACCCCTTCCGAGGAAAGTCAACCTTGACAGCTTAACAAGGGAAAGCTGCCACACACCACGCTCCAGAAAGGTGCCAGCTTGGAGGAGGAGAAAACTGGAGAGGACTGAGGTTTTGAGAAAAACAAAGGTGCTCACCTATTTTTAGAAATACTGACACACATCTCCTGTTTCTGCAGTGAACTACAACGGTTAGTATGGAAAGGTTTAGTTTCTTTAAAAAATTGGACAGGTCCAAAATTTGCTTATTTTGCATTTTCCTGTGCAAACGCAAGGATCCCCTGCTGGCCATTCTCCTCATCCTGGTTTGTTCTTTAGCCCAAACCCACATACTCAAGAGGCGGGCAGAGGGAAAGGATGCAGCTTCAGTTGACACTTCTCCGCATCCCTCTCAGCTGGATGCTTGGCCCTTCAGTTCAGTGACTGCTGATGGAAAGAGTCCACAGCTACAGACACAGCCACGGAGCATTAAAAACGCAGCCAACAGGTTTGGTCTCAAGCTTAAAATGGGGGACATCAGAAAAGAAATATGAAAAGGGAAAGGAACATGGAAGATTACTTCAGGAGCACAAGTTGCTTAAGGTGTTTATATAGTTCAGATGTATTTTTGAACTCAAAGGTTTTCCTGCTGGCCTTGCAGGGTTTTTTTTTTAATCATTGTGAAATTCCTTTAGTAAAGTAACTTCCTATCTGTTCCAGCCACCAACTAAGGTTACTGTGGATAAAAAGCTCTATGGTCATTTTTTCCCTCCTCCAAGAAACTTTTCTAGGGTATGAGAAATATAAGCTTTTTGGCTTAAATAAGCAGTCACCCAAGGACACTGTGATCCATTTCATTTTACAGAACACTAGTAAAAAGAGGAATTCTGTTCCCTACCCCCAACCAACCTAAAGGGTAGGGAAAAATAAAATCCCAAACCACTTGGGGGGGGAAAAAAAAAAAAAAAAAAAAAGCAATGGTATTCTTTACACTGAGCATAATGAAACAAAATGCTCTCAGGCAGCATTTTTTGGAGATGTACATCTGCAGGTGAACAACGCCACTGCCATGGTGGTGCTGCCACCCTTTGACAGGCTAGAGATTTTATTTATTTTTTTTTTTTTTAAACTTGAGGTAGGCAAACTACAATTCAGTATTTAAGTGCTATGAGCTTTAGGGAGATTGAAGTCCAGAAGTGCCACTCTGGCTTGGTGTACGCTGGGGGTATCTTCTAGCTTTATCTTTTATCAAGGACAGAGAACAGATGCGAGTTTAAAGTGAGCTGCTTAAAAGCTGCAGTTACTAATGTGATAGTCACAGCAGAAGAGTACACAATTACATCCACTTAGAAACGATCAGCCTGCAAAACACACGGACCCATAGTCTTTCACCTGCCAACTCCCCTAATATCCAAGCATCTTAGAAATACAATCAAATTAATCCGAGTTCACCTCCTGGCCTCTCACTCCCGGCTTTACTCATTGTTGTATTTACTCCTAAATAAACACGATATGCTTGGCAGCTCCCATTTGGCTACATCTCCAGTCTAAAACTGGAGAAACACATGCAAATTCTCTCATAGCTAAATGAAAGGGCCAGTGGTAGCTTTACTAGTCAGCCTCCCATCAAATTTCTTAATTCACAGAGGTTACCATACTTTCTTTTATTAAACTGATCTCTCCGGCGTGATTTTCTGTTCTCTAAATGACACCAGATAGAATTAAAATAAATTAATAAATTAATTTTACCCATCTTTACACTCCCTTCATTGACTGGTCATTTGGAACAACTGGACTTTAAAGAACAGAAACACAGCAAACATTGTCCCATCCAAACACTACACTTGCAGACAGAACAGTCTACCTCTAGATTGTCTCAAAACGGGCAACAAAGGCAAGAAAAAAAGAAAAGGCACTTTGCTTAATTCTGGGCTCAGGGAATCACTCTACACTAGACAAGGATCAAAAGGTAATTCATATCTTCTGGCAGTATTTGGAATATAAACCAGGTCACAGATACCACCATTGAGGACAGCAAAAGTTCTAACAACAGTGAAATTTCACTAAATTAGGCAGATCTATCCCAACCAAAAAACTATACATGCATCTCCAGAACCCAAAACACCCCAAACCCAGGAACCTGCCCAATTTATTTTTTTGCAGCAGTCATCAAATCTTCAAATTGTGAAGATGCACACAAAGCTTTCAATAGACAAACAGGAAAAGGTCTGAAGTGACTAGTAAAAAAAAAAATTATCAACAGTGCACAAAGACTAATGTAAACCTTTCCCTGCCTCTTACCCTGCTTCAGATTTTAAAAACACGTATCTTGAGTGGATAAATGCAGCCTGTAAGATCTTCCTGGTGGGGACTGACTGTGTTACAAACCTATTCAACACCAAGCAGACTGCTGGTAGGTCGGCTCGTGGTGGACAGAACCACAACTGGCTGGTAACAAATAAATCACTAACTAGTTTAAGTGAAGACAGGGTGATAATGCAAATTTGCATTATGACCCCAGTTTATGTAATTCCAGTCAACCAGTAGGAATCACATGGGAGAATACCATAAATACAGCTAGAATGGCATATGGCTGTGAACACTGTTGCATCCTCAAGTAGTACAGTCACTGCTTTTCAAAACCACCACTGGCAGCCAAATACAGGTTTAGCCCCCCAGAACTGAAGCAGTGTTAATATACTGCTGAATGGTGGTTTCTACAACTTCCCCCCTGCCTTTGTTTTTTTTTTTTTTTTTTGAAAGGGTTGTGAAAAAAAACTTGAAAATAAAAGACTCGGATGTTAAGATGCTGCACAGAGATAGGTATCCACAGGGGTACCACACATGAACTACATAACAGGCACTACTAATAAAACAATATATTTTTTATGTATGCACATACATATATACAATAATTCCTCACGATTCCTCAACTAGAAAGAATACTTTGAAAGACTGATTCAACCTAAAAATGGACCTGTACACATTACAAATTTTGTAACAAGTACACACTTGTAAACAAGGAGATTTGATGCAATGATTTGTGGTTTAAGTTTGATTTGAACCACATTCCACTGGTTCGCTGCTCCCTCTCGAGGCAGAACTACAGAAGTTCGTTCCTCCTCTTCCACCTAAACTCAGTGACTTTTGTAAGGGAATTCAAAGAACCCCATCTCTCTCTACAAGACCAACTCTACACAGAAAAGGCCGTGCCTGCAGACAAAATAAGCACTGGTTTTGCAAGAAAATCACGTGGAACAAAGCTGGATAACTTGTCTACTCATAAGGCAATGAACACCAAGTCCTCCAACACAGCTAGGTCATGGCCAGCTACCACCTGCTTTCACAGCAGCAGCAGGACCTCTGCTCTATCTTAGCTCTCTAACTGTAAAAAGAAACACGGATTTTTCACTAAACTTGCACTACCTTCACTGAAGGTTAAACACATTTTATTGTAACGTTGCTTCAACTACTGGGCGTTTATTTCCATTTCTGCTTGAAACCCACTGTCAGACAAGCAAACTTGCACTGATAACACTGGCTTACAGTCAGTACAAACATCTTCATGGAAGTTTGCAACGGCAATTAAGTCAGCTTCTAAATCAATTTTAATTGAGAAAGCACACAAGCACACCTCAGTTGTAGGCTCAAGCTAGTCAACGAGAGACAAGAGGCAGAGTGCTTAAGTTTTAACAACTGCCACCTTAAGTGTTAAACGTATCAGACCACCTCTCCTAGGAGCTAAGCGATCTCTGGAAGCCTTACACTTGTATGAACATACAGAGTTCATTTCTGAGGACAGAGAAGAGGCAAATCTTACACGCCCGAGCAACGTTATCATAAATCAAACCGGATTTTACATTTCCACTCAACTCTAAGACACCAGATAATCTGTTCAGCAAATACCACCTTATCCAAGTTATTCAGTTTCCAGGTATTGATCTCCTGCAAAAAAATGTTTTAAGATTCATCAAGTTTTTATAGGCTCCTAGAGTTCACAGGCTACATCCACAAGCTGAGTGACATCACTACATCCTAGCAGCGGTGTGCACAGGCCCTTGTCAGGGAAGCTGTGGTCCATGAAAAAAGTAAAATGGATGAGAACTGTGGGCAAAATCATGAGCAAACTGAGAAGACAATGGTCTACACTAACAATTAAGGAACTTCAATGATAACTCTTCTCTTTTCCTGGAGATTCACAGCCCCGGAAATGTAGTGACAGTAAATTCAGAAACTTCATTTTTAAAATACAGCCAGAGTGATGGTAACCAAAGCCATAACCGGTCTCCTATGGGCTAGAGCATCCACTAAGGTCACATTTACATCAGGGTAGGTTTAGACTGGACATAAGGAAACAATTCTTCACAGAAAGAGTGGTCAGACACTGGAATAGGCTGCCCGGGAAGGTGGCTGAGTCACCATGCCTGAATGAGTCGTTTAGATGCGGTGCTGGGGGATATGGTGTAAGGGAGAACTTTGTAGAGTAGGGTTGATGGTTGGACTCCATGATCCCAAGGGCCTTTTCCAACTTCAATGATTCTATGATTCTATGATTTAGGACAGTCATGTTTGACACACCTCTGCCCACATAGGATTAAGACTACATTTTCCTGAACAGTGGCCTAGGTTCATGTTACCTTTCCCTGCTCTCAGATCATCAAACTTTAGGTTTTTTCCTTATACTGGCACAATCTCTAGAGAAAGGCATGAGGAGCCAATTTCATAGAATCATAGAATGGTTAGAGTTGGAAGGGACCCTAAAGACCATCGAGTTCCAACCCCCCCGCCATGGGCAGGGACACCTCCCACCAGACCAGGTTGCTCAAAGCCCCATCCAACATGGCTGTGAAAACTCCAGGGATGGGGCATCCACAGCTTCTCTAGGCAACCTGTTCCAGTGCCTCACCACCATCACAGGAAAGAATTTCTTTCTAGTATCTAGTCTAAATCTCCCCTCTTCCAATTTAAAACCATTACCCCTCATCCTATGGCTCCACTCCCTGATAAAGAGTCTCTCTCCGGCTCTCCTGTAGGCTCCCTTCAGATATTGGAAGGCTGCTATGAGGTCTCCCCAGAGCCTTCTCTTCTTCAGGCTGAACATCCCCAGCTCTCTCAGCCTGTCCTCATAGGAGAGGTGCTCCATCCCTCTGATCATTTTTGTGGCCCTGTATCTTTTCCTGAGAGTAGCTCATAGCCTGGATGACTGAACTGGACCCAGGTCTCCACCCACGTGCTTTTAGCAACTGAGCCACGGCCACAAAGTCATGTTTTTGAGCAACAGCAGTTACTCTTCAGCCATTTGTGTGAAGGCAAACCCACGCATGTACATCAACAAAGACTTAAAAGCACATCAACAACACCCAGAGCCAACTGGACCAAGACGTAGAGGTGGCAAGACACCTCACCCAGCCACGTAGAGTGAGGTGTTGAGCTCTTCTGTAAGAATAGGTGCAGGCTAGTGGATAGTACTCTTAGATGCTTTTGTGGGAACACAGGTGAAATGTAGCTACCTTTTTACTGGATTTATAAATAGGAAAAGTGCTCAAGAGCAGAGCAAAAACCTGGTAAGGTCATTTCTTCATTGTGAGAATGAAACATTTGATAAAATGCAGCAGTCAGAAGTTGAATCTAGAAAAACTCTGCCTAAATTTAAGGTCCCTGATCAAAGATTCATAAGCCACTTTGCCATTTCACCAGCCTGAAATGCAAAACGCAACTGAATCATCACCTGCTGTAGGAATGGTGCTACGCATAATGTAGGCTCTAGTGTGTTAGTACTCAAAGCCCATTTCAGCAAGCTGTTTGCCACCAACCATTCTGCGAGCCGCCATGTGGCTTGAGACCTTGTCTGCTCCAAGTCAGACACAGCTTTTGGAAAAGCAGGAAATAATCCTAGGAAGTTCTGTGGCATGTTGCAGGTGAGGAGAACATCTCACTGCTCCCTTCTTTGCGAAAAGCTGCAAGACTTAATTAACATAAAAAATACACAGAGGAAACTAAACCAGACACTCAGGGGAATTGTTAGAGTCACCTAATTACTTAAAAAAAAATTCTAACAAAAATCTCTAATACAAAAAACCCCCCACACCAGTGAAACAAACTGCGCGTTTATCGAGTCAGTGATGTATCTAACTGTCTAATCACCGCAATGCAACCAGCCCATATGGAACCAACAGCATCATTTGCGTGGGCAGCATCAATACTCCCCTCCGGGGGCATGACGTTCGTCACTGATCTACTAATCAGTGATATTAGTGATTGCAGGCTGTACAATGATTTCCTGCAACTCCATCAGAAACGGAAAGCCATGGAAATTTAGGACTCAGCAACTTACCAGGTAAGTAAGAGCTGGTTAAAATATTTTTTCTTTTATAATGATGTATCTGTTTGGCACTCAAGAAATGTACTGGCTCTGGATCTTCTGTAAGAACATCCAAACTGTTGCTTTATGAAGGAAAACTATCAAAACCACAAATCATCTACTACTCCCACTTCTAAATGTATCAAAAGTACTGCAAACACAGAAATCACCTAACGTAAGGTTCAAACTTAAAACAACTTCCCACATTCAGCTGAAGAGATTTAAAAGTTTAAATTTGTGCTTTTAGTACTCATGTTTTAAGCCAGCCAAGCTTTCTGTAACTACCAAGTCTTTTTCCAGTAACACACCTGGTCAATGTCAGCATTCCGAGGTAGAAAATAAACAATATTATTGGTGATCTTCTTGGACAGCCTGAAAATTTCAAATGTAGAAGCCAGTAAAGGAAAAAACAAGAATAGGGAAGTAGATGTTGCCTTATATTCATTCATTTCGAAAATATGTCCCAAATTCAGTTATTATGCAATTAAATTATAGTTAGTCTTCTGGGTGTATGAGTTAGATACTCTTCTGAAATGCAGAAATTAGTATTGTATAAATGCAGAAAATTCACCATTATTGCCCCAGAAAGAAGAAAAAAAAAAAAAACCCAAACGACCTCATTTTTAAGAAAATTTAACTGAACTACAAAGTATTTGAGACATTTAAATGTATTTTATAGCTAGTACATTGGTTCAATATTTGTTTTCTAATCCATTTCGTGGAATCTCTCGCACACATGCATACAAAGATTTTCTTACTCTTACAAATATGGCTATATCTTAACCAAAAAGGAAACAACTGAGATTATTTTTTGGGAAAAAAAAAAAAACCACCACTGTTCATATTTGATGGAACTATTAAACTAATACCTTCCTGGATGAATGACTGCTTGATACCAATGTTAAAAAGTTAGTATGGAATTTTACACATTAATTAAAGGGTTAATATTTCACTTGCACTCTTCTGTAATTTCCCAAGTCATAGTCAGGTGCTATGATTGAGAATAGTTTGAGTAAGATATTCTAAATAAGATATATCTTCTATAAATCAATTACAAAGTGGAATTAATGACAAAGTCATAGCTCATGCAACTAATTATTACCTATATATACACACCACGTGGCTATTTGATTACTTCAGGGTATTTTAATGAAATAATACAAAGGAGTTAAAACTGCTGAATTAATGCTTTAAGTTAAGAAGCTACTATAATTCCCTAAAGGATTTTTTTACCTTTAAAAATAAATCTTTATGTTATTTTATAAAATATAAAAAAATTATGATAAAAATATTTAATTTTAGGTGGTCAAAAGTCATATAGCTGAGGAGGACTAAACAAATGTGGCACATCTGCGACTTCAGCTTCTGGTCATATCATCTCCAGTCAGCCAACTGGACATGCAAGGCCCATGTCAAGAGAGGAAGGAAATGAAAGCGAGAAAACCGCTAGTTCTTTCTGAAAATCACAGCAATGCATAACTTTGAAAGGATATCCATCTGGGCAAATCATGGTTTGGATATCGAAGATTTCGGCAGTGGCGTAGTCAGGGCCCCCCCAGGGTGGGCTGAGGAACACCACATCTGCTTTCAGGTCAGCAGCCAGCACCATGAAGTCCCCACACACGAATTCTATCTGATCCGCCACACCGTAGACCTCAGCATTGTTGCGCGCCAGATTGAGCTTCTCGGGATCAATATCAATAGCAATCACTGAAAACAAGAGAGAGAGCGCAAACGCACAGGTTAACGTGAACTGTGAATGTCACCTGACCACCAAAAGGATGTTTCAAAAGGAAAGTGTTCTTCTGCAGCCACCACCACAAGTCACATCTATAATTTACTGCTGTGTGGTGAGTGACCACTTCAGTTTTGTAGGTCATGGTAGACATGAAGCTACGGTTCCTCAGAAGGGAAGGACCTGCCCTTGTGTGGCAGGAGCAGAGGTTCCATGAAGAGCAGAAGGGCTGCGTTGACAAACCAGCAAGGGAAGTCACGCAGCCGAGGCTGGGAAGGTTCAACTGCTATTGCAAAGCTAGGAAGCTTTAGCTTTCATCTACTACCACAGCAATCCTCCATCTCTGCTCAAGCAGTGGACAGGTAAGGCTGTCAGCCTAAGAGAGGAAGTCCTCCTCACTTCAAACTTGGCAGGAGCTTGACAGCTTAAATGGTGTCAATTAGAAACTTAACTCTTCTCCTTTGTTAAAGATATCACATTGTACTGAAAATTGAGTTTAAAAAAACCCACCCAACACAGCAAAAGAGAGATGACAGAAGGGCAGTACATAATCACAGAAATAAATATTTAGCCAGGAAATACAAAAAGCTAAGTGAAATTTAGAAAATATTTATAAAATGGATCATAGCTGACCAAGTTTAATGCAGTAGAAACCACTATTTGTCTTGCTCAGAAATTGCTCAGAAGCATTAGATGAGCTGGTATTTTACCAGAATGTTTGATGAGTAGAGGAATATCAAGCAGTCAGTGTTTTTACAAAAAGCACTCTTAATGTTTCACTGCAATTTCATTATTTGGCAACAGGAACTGAGTCACATTAAGTTATCATCACTTTTCTGTATTAGGTTCTGCTGCACCTGCAGGTGATCCCATTCAAGTGTTTTAAGCACTATTCACACGTAACTGGCTTTTGAGTACATGGACTTGGTGTAACAATTGAGAAAAGCAGCAGCTTTTTGGTGTCTCTGCAGGTCAGCCCTGCAACCAGAACTCAATCTTCAGAGAATCTGACAGACTAATTACTATGCCACATAAAAATAACTTTGACTAGTACAACACAAATCCACCTCTGACTTAAAATAGAAAAGTAGTTTTATAGGTCCTTTTCAAAAACACAAGAGTTCATATTGTGAGTCTGATGAAGCAAAAAAGCTTCTGTTGCTTCGGAAGCACTGAAAAAAATTTAACCCAATAAATTCAGCAAACAAAGTGCATACCCAAATTTTTAGGGAGAAACAAAAAAATACAATATATACAACACTTGCTTACCTCTTTTGGAGGTCAATGCAAACTGAATAGCATTTCCTCCAACCCCACAGAATGCATCCACGATGATATCGCAGTTGAATGACTGGCTAACACGGCGGGCAATATGCTCAGCTATTTTCTCCGGAGTAACAGAAAACCAACCCTCTGCAAAGGAAAGGGAAGAAGTGTATTTTTCACCTCTTATTTCAAGGTCACCTGAATTAAAACCAGCCAACCAACCCCCCCAGACAACTGAAGGTTTAGCATTAATCCCAACAATTTTGGCTTGGCTCATTCGACCAGAAAATACAGGCTTTGAAGATGATAAACTCCGGTTAGTCCAGCGATTTGCAAAGCAAACAAAGTCTCACTGAAGCAAACAGATATGCCTGAATCTCAGCAAATGCTTTGTTGAACTCGATGCTAAGGATTCCAGCTTATCAAGGACAAGCCCACTGAGACAGCTATAAAAACACTTTAGACATCACCATTACGCTCTATGACAAATAAAACCAGAAATACATTCTCTCTTTTCTGACACGTTTTCTTTACAGCAATGTCTCGTCTGCCAAATAATCTACATGCTTATGTGGGAGAGCATTAGAAGCGAGAGGCTTACAAATCCAAGATACAAAAAGAAGTAATCCTAATTCCTCCTTTACCTATAAATTTATGATCCAGAAGGGGCTTCCATGCAAAGATGGAAAAAAGTAACTTTGAAAGTGACTGCTGAAAGTCAGAACAAAAGTAGATCCATCAGCATATTTGGAATTCTCACAAGATTATTTTATAAAATATAGAAATGTGTCATAGAGTTTCTAAAAAAGGCCTGACCAAGTATAATTTGGGTACAGTATGATCTTCAGCAAACATCAGGACTAATGCAAACAGGGGTGTTCCATGCTAGAAGCTCTACTGAAGTCCAAGACTTCTGTTTGCCTGCATGCTGGGGGATGGAATTTATCCAGAGATGCAGAAGCAGACGCAGTAATGCTCCTCTTATAAGGAAATCAGTAATAAACTGTGAGAAGGGCCATAGGTTTGGATACATCTTATACCACCAAGTCAGCGCGCTTTGTGCTAAACACACCTCGGTCTAGTTTAATTCCCTCGTCAAACCGCGAGAACAGCCGATAGCGCTGTGCCCAGTACTTGGCCAGCTCAGGATCAGCAGCAATCTCGGCAGGTAGAGCTCCCAGCGCAATCTTATTCCGCCTCTTCCTTTTTTTCTCCTTCTTCTTCGTAGTAATTTTTTCATCTACAGCTGGAAGACACTGCAAAAGTTCACAATCACTGTTCTTGCAGGTTAGGAACGTAATCGGTAGGTAGGTGAGAGTTAAGACGTAAGATGCTCGCGTTTAACACCACTGCTAAATGTCCTTTATTACTGTTTGCCAGATTATGCAAATTAGTGGTTTAAATTAAAAAAAGAGCATCTTATATTTCAAGGGAATAGTGTTACCTGGCAGGTAACACTAAAAAACACTCTAACACAGTCCTAAAAATCAAAAAACTTCACCCATTATTTAAGAGCCTTAACAGGCTAGCCATCAACTTCAACCAACAGCAATAAACTCTACAGAGTGAGCAAACAAGTGGATCAGAGCCCAATTTAATGCCCTTATATAAATAAGGAGTAAGAACCAATCTGGACAAGAGTTTTCCAGTAGAGATCTAATGTAACTTAACTACTGTATGGAGGACTGAACTATATGTAAAAACCTGAATAATCCTGTTTTTCTATTTAACACTGTAAACAAAGGAAAGTTCCCAATATGGATTTTTTTTTTCCCCTAGAACATAATTTCAACAACACGTGCTCCCCAAAGGTCAGTAATATGCATCTAGGACCCAAAACCTGACAGTCTGTGCATCTAACCGAAGTTAATCACCCTCATTCCTACAGGGGAAAAAGAGTGTGAACTGAGGACCCATTAGATCAGGTCTAGGATCAACAATGACTGTTTATCTATAAAGAAATACTGCCAGTATTAAAGACAAGATCTGTGATTCTGGCACTCCAGGAATAAGCTACTTCCACTAGCACAGCTCTCAGTCAGCCTCATCACCCCTTGGACCTAACAAATCTCTTTGAATAAGAGAATAAACACCACATAACGCTGTAATTTGGGAAGGCAGTATTAAGTCCACTGCTAATTCATTTCCAGTTTGTGGGAAACTGATGTACCTTGACTGACATCCTCTGTCTCTACCCGGAGATAATCAGGAATATCCATGGGGACTAGCTGCCTCCCGCAGCCACGCTCCTGCCTCCCCGCACCCTGGCCGTCAGAGCCACTCGCTGCCGCGTCCCCCGCTTCCTCCTCAAGGTTACTCCCTCCAGGTTCTGTGAAGGTCACACTGGAGGATGGTGGCTTTTGGTTTTCAGCATTCAGTGTCACAGTCTGTGTAGCAATAACACCTTCCTGATCTTCCGAGTCGCTGCTCGAGGATGATGCTTCCACTTTACGGCGAGGGGAGGCTGTCTGGGATGTGGCTTCCTCCCCAGGCTTATTAACCTGCTTTAGGAACTCCTCCACCTGCGATGATCAAATATAATGGATGATTAGACTGTTAACCAGCTTACTTTTGAACTGTAAGGCTAGTTTAAAAGCATTAGAGTTCAAAAGCACCTGCCACACATACACTCTCAGCCACATGTATTTTGAAAAAAGTAAAATATCCACAGTCAAAACATTCAGGAGGATAAACAAGTCCCTTAGCTTGTTTTCAAAATGCTGTAAAAAGGGAGCAGAGTTGTCTTTGGGAACTAGATACCAACTACCTGCAAAAGAGAACCTCCACAAAATCAACTGTAAATACAGTAAACCATTCTCAAGTAATATCTGAAACATAGATAGTCAGACTGACCAAGACTACTACTTTTTAATTAACCATCTTGTCCCTAATCCATATTCAAAGCAGCAATCAGGCAGAGAATTCTGCCTTCCGGGTTTGAATAAATAGGTAAAATTAACTTCATTCATTACCTGCATCAGCTCCAAGATGTACCAAATGTTGCATGTGCTAAACGGTTCTGCTGAAAGGGTTCCTCAGAAAGTCTGAGGAAATTTATAACTTTTTTTTTTTTCTTTACATCATTAAAGCTGCCCTTGAACTACACTGTCCTCGGGCACAAGATGCCTCGGGCACAAGATGCCTCGGCTGCAGTGACCATGAGATGATAGAATTCAAGATTCATAAGGCAGCAAGGAGGGTGCGCAGCAAGCTGGCTACCCTGGACTTCAAAAGAGCAGACTTTGATCTCCTGAGAGATCTGATTGGTAAGGTAGCGTGGGAAAAAGAACTGGAAGGGAGAGGGGCCCAAAAAAGCTGGGTGGTATTTAAGGATTGCCTCCTCCAAGCTCAGGAGAGGTGCATCCCAAGAAAGAAGAAATCGGGCAAAATAGCCACTAGGCCGGCGTGGATGAACAAGGAACTGCTGGACAAACTCAGGACCAAAAAGGAGGCCTATAGAGGGTGGAAGCAGGGAAAGGTAGACTGGGAAGAATACAGAGAAGCTGTCCGAGTCACCAGAAACCTGATCAGGCAAGCGAAAGCCCAGGCAGAACTAAATCTAGCCAGGGATGTGAAAAATAACAAGAAGAACTTCTACAGATATATCAGGGATAAAAATAAGACGAGGGAAGCTGTGGGTCCCCTCCGGAAGGAAACGGGAGACCTGGTCACCCAGGATATGGATAAGGCTGAGCTACTGAATGACTTCTTTGCCTCAGTCTTCACTGGCAAGGGCCCTAACCACACTGCCCAAGTCACGGAGGGCAAGAACAGGGGCTCTGGGAATGAAGAACCACCCACAGTACAAGAAGACGAGGTTCGAGACCTCTTAAAGAACCTGAAGGTGCATAAGTCCATGGGACCTGATGAAATCCATCCACGGGTCCTGAGAGAACTGGCGGACGAAGTTGCTAAGCCCCTCTCCATCATATTTGAGAAATCATGGCAGTCTGGTGAAGTTCCCACTGACTGGAAAAAAGGGAACATAACTCCAATATTCAAAAAAGGAAACAAAGAAGACCCGGGAAACTACAGGCCGGTCAGTCTCACCTCTGTGCCTGGCAAGATCATGGAGCAGATCCTCCTGAAATCCTTGCTAAGGCACATGGAGAATAAAGAAGTGATTGGAAACAGCCAACATGGCTTCACCAAGGGCAAATCGTGCCTGACAAATTTGGTGGCCTTTTACAATACTGCCACAGACTTGGTAGACAAGGGCAGAGCGACTGACGTCATTTACCTGGACTTATGCAAAGCATTTGACACTGTCCCGCACGACATCCTGGTCTCAAAATTGGAAACTCATGGATTCGATGGATGGACCACTCGGTGGATAAGGAACTGGCTGGATGGCCGCATCCAAAGGGTTACAATCAATGGCTCAATGTCCAGGTGGCGGCCAGTAACGAGTGGTGTTCCGCAGGGGTCGGTACTGGGACCAGTACTATTTAACATCTTTGTCGGTGACATGGACAGTGGGATAGAGTGCACCCTCAGCAAGTTTGCTGATGACACCAAGCTCGGTGGCGCAGTTGACACGCTGGAGGGAAGGGATGCCATCCAGAGGGACCTAGACAGGCTGGAGAGGTGGGCTCGTGCAAATTGCATGAAGTTCAACCAAGCCAAGTGCAGGGTCCTGCACCTGGGACGTGGCAACCCCAGGCACAAATACAAGTTGGGTGGAGAATGGCTGGAGAGCAGCCCCGAGGAGAAGGACTTGGGAGTGCTTATGGATGAGAAGCTCAACATGAGCAGGCAGTGTGCACTGGCAGCCCAGAGAGCCAACCGTGTCCTGGGCTGCATCAGGAGAAGTGTGGCCAGCAGGTCAAGGGAGGTGATTCTGCCCCTCTACTCTGTGCTCGTGAGACCCCTCCTGGAGTACTGTGTCCAGCTTTGGAGTCCTCAACACAGAAAGGACATGGACCTGTTGGAACGGGTCCAGCGGAGGGCCACGAGGATGATCAGAGGGATGGAGCACCTCTCCTATGAAGACAGACTGAGAGAGCTGGGGTTGTTCAGCCTGGAGAAGAGAAGGCTCCGGGGAGACCTTATAACAGCCTATCAATACCTGAAGGGAGCCTACAGGAGAGCTGAAGAGGGACTCTTTGTCAGGAAGAGTGGTGACAGGACAAGGGGCAATGGTTTTAAATTGGAAGAGAAGAGATTTAGATTAGATATAAGGAAGAAATTCTTTACTGTGAGGGTGGTGAGGCACTGGAACAGGTTGCCCAGGGAAGTTGTGGATGCCCCATCCCTGGAAGTGTTCAAGGCCAGGCTGGATGGGGCTTTGAGCAACCTGCTCTAGTGGGAGGTGTCCCTGCCCATGGCAGGGGGGTTGGAACTAGATGATCTTTAAGGTCCTTTCCAACTCTAGCCATTCTATGATTCTATGATTCTCTGATCAAGCCTTTGATCAAAAATTATAGCAGCGGGACTGCAGTTCAATACAGTACGTACCATCACCACCAGAAAACAGTGTTTTGCACTTGGGTGTTAGGGAAGGCCAAGCATCCCAGAAGGCGGCAAAGTAACACTGAAAATCTGAAGTAGCAGATTTTAAAGAGACTCAACTAAGACAAACAGTGAACAAGTTTTTCTATTCATTACTAATCTTGGAGTTAAAAAAAAAAGTTACAGGTAAAAATAAATGCAGGTAAAAATAAAAGCAAAAATGTTGATACACATTACTAAGACCATGGAGTTATATGAAATACACTAATGTATACAAATATTTTTCTCTCAATGCTGAAGTGCCAGCACTAAAACAAGTGCCCTCACATGCATTTTAAAAATCAGAGACACTTTTAGTAACTATAGAAATCTACACAGACACACCTCTAAAGGAATGATGCACCCAGATGTTACGAGTGACTTTCACATAACTTCACCATTAAGGTCACATTCCTCTTGATAGATTGCCAAGAGCCCACCAATGCCTTTCCATATCCACCCCTAAACTAACTACTCTTCACCTAAGCAAGGAAATTTAAAATAAATAAATAAATAAAAAGAATAAAGAGCAGTAGAGTGACAATTAAAAATGCCACCTACTCTGGGCAATTAATTTTTTTTCCATTTTTGTAATTCAACAACAGCTAAGGGAGCAGATAAATCTATGAATCACGGCAACACTAACAATTAAACCTACCTTCTTCAAAGTTTTATTTTTTTTGCACGATGTTTCAGATCCCTCTGTAAAGAAGATGTGGGTGTTTTTGCTCTTCCTTGGCTTACGCATATCCAAGAATCTGGACTTGAGTTTTGCTTTTTTCTCCAAGTACTGCACACTTCGATGGGTGAAATCTGGAATTCCACCATACCTGAAATTTAAAAAGGAAAAAAAAAAAAAAAAAAAGACCTGGTTAATTTCCAATCTGGAAGCTTTAACATGAATGTTGATATCTACAAAAAGTTAGACTAAATTATTTCTTTATGAGACATTTGCTCCACTCTTAAAATATATGACACTTAATGTAGCTGCTAAACAATCATAGAATGGTTAGAGTTGGAAGGGACTTCAAAGACCATCAAATTCCAACCCCTCTGCCATGGGCAGGGACACCTCCACTAGACCAGTGCCTCACCACCCTCACAGGAAAGAATTTTTCTAGTATACCTTCATGAAAACTTTTAAATATTTTTATTTGAAAACGTTCACCTAAATTTGTTTTAGATTTTTTTTTTTTTCTATTTGGTGTATAACTTTAGGTGAAAACAATTTCCCATACCAGCCTGAAAAATAGGAAATGAAAAAATATCTTGATTAGTACAATAAAACATCTTTTTGGTGGCTCTAAAGAACCTCCAGAACACCTACTTTTGTCTCCTGGCAAATGCAATTTCAAAAAAAAAGGAAATATGGACAATTCACTTAAATAATTTTTATGAAGTAGAACCGCAATTGTCAACTACAAAACATACTCCTCTCTGAAATATATATATATATGTACTAAACAACTCGCGTTTTGCAGAAGCACTAGACATAAGCTAGAGTTCACCCTACGAGGTTGCTTGTGTGTTACTTCTGACATGCCCTACGATATTACTTCTACAGCACTGATCACCATGCCTTTAGGTCATACCATCAAAAATAAGATTTCACTGGTCACCACTCTGGCAACACTTTATTAGCATAGCAACATTTTACCAGTATAAAGCAACCTCATTCCAGTATGAAGCAGCTAATAATTATGATCTAAGCTCACAAGACTCCAAACTGCGAGGACCATTCATTCTCAGAGCCTTCAAACTCTCATTTAAGTAGCTGACCAGCCACTTAACATTTAAACAACTGCAAGTACCTTACAAGTTATGCTTTTGTTTCAAAGCACTTTTCTTGTTCTTTAATTAGTCTGTGTAACTTTGCATTTCCCTCTCCAGCCAAAGGATGACAGTTTTATTAGGAGCAGAGAAATTAGGAATCATCTTCAAAAGTTTAACAAAATGGGAACTTAGATGAATGGTCTATTTGAATAGTAATAAGAGAGGTGACAATGAAAAAACCCCAAGTTCCTCATAAGCAATTACTTTTGTCCTGTGCCACACTTGAAACCCAAGACAGAGCAGGTTTCCTCAGGATCTTCCACAGGGTTCTCATCCACATCCAGTTCATGGCTAGGAAAAAATGCAGATGACAAAGTTACTTACTGTAAAAACCACTCTGTTTTTACAGATATACCATTAAGAAACTCAGGTATTGAAAACATTTAAATGTGGGCTTCAGTAGGTTCTTCCACACACCGCTGAAACCAAGCAAGGTAAATAACACCAGCCTATTCACATACTTTTTTTTCTTACCCAATTTTAGGGACGTATGTCCTGCTATTCCAACTATTCCAAATGACCTCTTAAAACATTTACCATCAAGTCCTACAAGGAACTGATGAAGATAGTGTTTGTTCACCCTAATTCCAAATTACCTTCATCGTCTATTATGTTATCTATATTACTATCTATTATTAATGCTATAGCAAAATCAAAATATTAGAAGAAAACCAAAGCTACATGATTAGTAGAGAGTAATTCCATTCATCCCTTCACCTTTGAGTTTGTAAATTTATTAGAGAGGAAGAGCCATCTCATCATCTTTGAGGCTATAAATTTTCAGAGAAGAAAGAAGACTGACATGGCAGAGATTAGCTTTTTTATGATTGCCATAGCACTGAGCACTTCACTGGCAGCAAACGATTCAGGTAAACAACACAAATTATTTACTATCATTCTTGTATTGTCTACACATATTGGACTTAGATAAGCAAGTTGTCTTATCCAATTTAACAATCTTCTATACTTCAGTGGCACAAGAATAGTACCATCATCTTGCATAGCCATTGAGGCCATATACTGTTTTCATAAAGCAATGGAAGAGAGGAAATGTCCACCGCTTGTTGCCAGGTAAAGTGATAAGCAGTGATGGAAGACTATGTGGTTTTGCACTGAAGTTCTAACTCACAATCTCAATCAAACAAATAGTTACTATAAATCAGGAGGCTTCTAGACCTGGGCTTCTTGAGAATAAAGCTCGTCTAAATGTCACGACTTGCCTTCTCTTGACTTTGGCATGTCTGTATTCAGGAGGCTCTTCATCCTCATCTTCGTCTTGGTCATGAAGCAGCAACTGTTCTTTGTCATTTGAATTTGAGCTACATGACCCCTGTGAACCTAAAAAAGATAGATGAGATCAGATTTTCCTTCTGCGTAAATAAATTCCATTTCTTCCTGTCCCCAAAGTACATCTGGAGCTACAGTTAGGTTATCATACATACCTGAATCTGAAAAATAAGGCACAAGTGCCAAACGCACATAGCTTTACCTGTCTTTGTTTGAGGGACAACATACCAATACAAGCTTCCCGTATTAGTTATACTGTAGAGTTAATAATCTTAAGCAGGATAAACTTCAAATTATCTCAGTTCTCCAAGAAAAATAAAATGCCAAAAGGTACAAATTCAAAACAGCTTCTTCCTTGTGCGTAAATTTTGTTTCTGTTTCATTAGCTATGCAAAGATACATTTAATAAGCAAGGATTTCAACACTCTCATTTCTTGTTGGAAAGGAGATTTTCCTTTCACCTCTCCCATTCCAACTGTGCTGTAGGATCAAGATGGGACCACACCTGCTTCTTCCTTTCTTAGAAAGTCACTAGCAGCGGACTCAGAGGTTTCCCACCAAACCCAGGCTGCTGACTCTTAACTCACATGCTTCATCCTTCCTTTTCAGTGGGAGAAACCACACAACAGTCAGGAAAGACGTTGCGCTGCTGCTTACAGCAAACTCTGGCAAAAAGAACCAGCAGGCAAGCAAGATGGCTCTCTCCTTTCTCTGCACGCTGAACTAGCTGGCAAAAACGTCTCCAGCCCAGTCTTGTACCTCCCTCTCAGAAGCTCTTCCAGCACAGCCACTGGCTTTCACTATACTACTACATTACCTGGCACTTCCACTTGTCAGCACCAGCTGTGAACATATGAATTTGGGGTGGTAAAGATGACTGCAGCTCACTGACTAACTGATAACTTAATGCTGGAAAGGACCTCTGGGAGACATCTGGTCCACTACAACAAAACAAGAGTTTATTTTCAAGTATGGCATTTTTAGACAGAAGGTAAAAAAAAAACAACAAAACACCAACGCCAGAACTGCAGAACTAATTTTCTTCCCCTCAAAAACTGATCTTAAAATTTGCCAGATTCATGAGAACATCACCCTGAGTTTTCACTCATTTTAGACAATCAGTGAGAAAAAAAACACATCAGCTGAATAACAATGCTGCAATACCAATACTAAGATAAACAAATATGCACTAACAGTGCTCTCTCACCACCTTCTGTAGTACTTTTGAAGATTTATGAACTACATGTTCTATTAAAATCACTTCTGGCCGAAGAACCTATTCAATATACAGGTTAGAGAGATCATCCAGAGAAGCAGAGGAAAGAAAAAGGAATCAAGTATGCAATCATTCCACAATAATTGATTGACTTTTTTTAAAATGGCATAAGACAGACGTGCCTGTCGATTCTGGTAGAATCCATTTTAGCTCATTTTGTATTACCTGACTGGTTAATACTTTTATGTTCACAAGATGCGCTCCTTTTCCTGTTTCCTCCATCACAGGGCTCCTTCTGGCTTTCACTGTCAGATGAACTACGCTCCTGAGGATCTTGGTGGGCTCCTGTTAGAGCTGCACTGCTCTGCTCCACTTCCTCCAGATTCAGATTTAAATTACAAATCCCAGAGACGATTTCACTGTGGGGCTCAGCACTTGAAGGAAGTGTTTCCTCGCTTCTGGTGACAGAGGGAGACGGCTGCAAGCTCAGCACTTCACTGCATTCAGCCCCTGGGCTAATCAAGTCCATTTTTCCTGAAAAACCTGTCTCCTGGGTAACCTCATTAGCTTCCACATTGTAAACGCGTGAGCTCTCAGTAGTCCATCCTTGACTTGTCCAATACTGAAATTGCTCCCAGTAATACCAGTACAGTTCGCTATAATGCTGCTCCCACTCTTCCCTGGTGTCCGGACTATTCCAAGGCTCAGAAGCCATGGTGGCCTCAGACGATGAGACCTCTTGATGCTTCTCCAGCCAACTTTGCCAAAGAAGGCCCTCCCCGTACTCACTCCAGTAGTTCTCCCATTTTTCTTTAAGTTCACTGGGTAAAGCCTCATTTGCAAGACTTTCTGAACTTTCACAGTTCCCTGCGCTTACTTCCTGAGGTTTGCTGCTCTTCTCACATTGCTCTGCAGCTAAGGCCAGCTCACCAGAAACGGACTGGATATGACCACCACAGGCTCGACCCTGGCATTCCTGCCCCATTTTATCCTCATGTTTTTGCTGCAACTCTTTTTTCTTCTTCTTTTTCTTTTTCATAATCTTCATGTTACTTCTCTTCCTGTAATTTTCTGTTGCCTAAAATATAATGGAAAAAAGTACTTAGAAGTCCACAATGTATATGCAGTCTTTTCTTGTCCTCTCTCCAAGCACACTCTGTTTCCGCTGTAACCCTCCCTCTCACTGCAGCCCTGCTATTAGCTTTCTCCCCACAAAAGGTTGTAGGGCTTATGGGTCTGACAGTGTCCTACTGCATAACTTTGGCCGGCATTTCTGAGGAAGTTGTGAGAAAGTCTACAGAAAGACACACACAGGAAAATTACAGATAGAAGTGGGGCTGCTGGTGGCTCAAGTGGTAGCTCAAGGATTCAGAAGGA
This sequence comes from Numenius arquata, assembly GCF_964106895.1. Classification (NCBI taxonomy): domain Eukaryota; kingdom Metazoa; phylum Chordata; class Aves; order Charadriiformes; family Scolopacidae; genus Numenius; species Numenius arquata. Next base: position 10,520,286 of record NC_133579.1, read on the forward strand.
AATAGATCAATAGGAAACACTATCAAATCCTAAAGGGAGGTTGGTCAGGAATTGAGGGGTCACTGGGCTGAGCTCAACAGTAAAACAGTATCTTATTAACATCAAGGACCTGTTTTAGGGGGCCGTGGAGGCTGACCCTTATTGTCGCCTCGTATCTGCCTGGCCAGTAAACACTGTTCAGGTGTCTTAGCAGGGCAGCAAACATACAACACTCAGATTGTTAAATCCTTGCCTATCTTTGAGTGCTTCAAACAAAAAGGTATCGCTTTATACTCATGATCTCTGTAAATCCTGCAGCTGAATCTCTGACACTGACCCAAAGGAGGGGTGTAATATTCTTCCCATCTGAAGATCTCCAAGTTGACTAACAGAAAGACAAGCAAACAGCCTCCTCTCCAAACAGGTGGGCCCTTCACTTGTGCAATACAACCATTTCACTTGTTCTAACAAACTCAGACTACTACAGTTATCTAGTGGGACAGAAGACACAAACCTGTTATCAAAAGGAAACACCAAGGTAACTTGTTGGTTTCACCAAATACAATTTCACCTGTTTTAGTGGGGCTTCCTGTGCTTAAAGATATATACAAGATAAAAACACCCAAGAAAAACAAGTTGTTCTATCAAAGAAATCTGCCAAACTCTTTCATAAACTGCCGTATTAAGTTTGGCAGGTAAAAGGCTGGTAGTGATGAGGGACTACAACACACAGGGGCAAAAAGACTGCAAATGTACAGTTATTACTCCAAACATCCCATCAGCTGCAATCCCTGCTTTTCTTACATTGACAAATGCATAAGGTTGACTATAAAGAAGTTAGGCTCAGAGAACTGGCATTAATCTTCCACCCATGTCCCTCATAATCTCATGTGAATACATGCAGTGCAAAGCACAATGCTTAGTAGTTATCTAGTAAAAACATACATTATTTTCTCATTGAACTTATTTCCAGTATTATTACGTAGCAACACAAATCACCTGTATACCTTAGCCTTGAAGTTGGATGCCTGTAAGTCTATTTACATGCTATCAATTAAAATAATGTACAACCCTCTCTTATTTATTTACAAATTAATCAGGTCAGAACCAGAGTGCTCTGCACAAAAGTACTCTCTCACTGCCAGGGAGGGCTGTATTCTAAGAAATGGACTATGTGGATATCCTACTGTCTTTATCTCATCTGTGCACAACCTTAGTCTTCATCTAAAGTCCAACTGCTCTGTGTGGGAAGTGGAGCACCCAAGCCTCACTCCTGCCCTTTGGAACAGCCTGGCTTTATCACTCCAAGGGGGATCTAATGAACTAGCTTTTAATGGTTAAAGCGGACAGTGTGAATACAGGTGCTCAGGTTGAAGTGTGCTAGTTGTTCTGAAGCAGAGCATCAGCACTATCACACCTCTTTCAAACTAGCACTCTCCAGTAACAAGAGCAATATATATACAGAAGCATAAAGCACAGCCTGGCCCTGTTTAGTCAAACTGGCAGGTGGTCTTTACAAACTGCACAGACCCCGGTGCTGTATGTTGTTACAAGTACACGAGGCAAGCAGCTTACAGCCAGCTCGGATATATTCCCATGAACAGCAGTCTCAAAAATAACTGAGGAGCACACATGCACCTACATCTGGAAACACAAAGTAAACTGAATAAATAAAGTCAAATAAAGAATTACCACAAAGTCCCTGTGGGCTGACTGCCCACCAAACTGAAGAGGCAATCCCATGCTCTTCATAAGCTCAGCCTCCGAGTCTAGCTCAACTTCTTCCAGGTCAAGAGCATGATTAATATCCACCTTTAATGTCACATTGGGACAACGGTTCTCCTCCTCAGACGCTTGTTCCTCCCCTATTAACAAATTATATTAAGTGAATATAATCTCTTTCTGATACCTCAATGCAACAGCATGGCCTACCAAAATCAGAATTGCCTCTTAAGCTTCCTTTCCCATTTAAAATTTTTGTCATAAGCATCTTATTTTCCACACAACTATCAGTAGGAATAAAAAAATGTAACTTCGACAGCCAAAACATCGCACTGGGTCTGGCTGGGATAGAGTTAACTTTCCTCAAAACGGCCAGTACGTGCGATGTTTTGGATCTGTGGCTAAAACAATGCAGATAACAAATTGAGGTTTTGGCTATCGCTGAGCAGTGCTTGCACAGCATCAGTAACTTGTAGAGTGAACTACAGAAACGCCCAGCAAACAACAGAAAAATTAGTATTAGGAAAAGAAAATGCTTTACAGGAGTTCTTTTGGCACCTATCGGAGCAAGCTTAAAGTACAAGAAATCACCGGGCTTGTTTCAAATCTTTCAAAAACCAAAGAAAGATAATACAATTTTACAAAAACGTTGTGTGTGAACTGCAGAACATAATTATCTCAGAAATAACTGATCAACTATTTGAAACTCTGCTTGAACATCTATCAAATTTTTAAGCAACACCATATGTGCATAAAATCACAAACACAACTCAGAAAGTAGGAAACCTATGTTGGTGAAACTTATGAAATACAGAAGCTCTTGACACAGTTGATAAAACTGAAAAATTTAAGATTTTTTTTTTTTGTCAGGATATATTTACTGCAAACTATCACACAGCACAAGACTCTTCTATTTTTAACTGATTACTCCCACAATTCAGTCATATATGCACAAAACCATGGTTTACATTCTCCTCCTTCACTCCACTCACATTGCCTCCATCTAACCTGTGTTATTCACTCTCAGCTTCTACAGGCATTCCTTTCTGTTCAGACCCCTTCCTTTCAAATCAAGCTATTATATGATGCTGTGGCTAGCAAGACAGCAGGTAGCAAAGGAATTATGTTCAGATAGGCATGTGTGGGGAATTCAGGTGGATGGAGCAAGGGACTGTTGTTGAATCTGCCAGAGCATGCACCTTGATTATCCTTAAAATACAAGCAAATAGGGAGAGGCTTACTCCTCCGGTCCTCCTGATATGATTCCTCACGTACAAGCAAATCATAATTTCCCCCATCAGGGCTATTGCTTCTTCTCTACTTCTGGCAAACTAATGAGCAACAGCTAATGTCCTAGGCTGGGGTAGAGGCAGCACGGCAGTATTACTCCCAGGCAAACATCTAGGATTTGCACGCTCTCTTGTTATATAATTAATTTTGAGCTAGGGGAGTTGAAATTATGATTTGAGAGCAGGTCAGGCGCTTGTGAGCTAATCTGCTCTGTGCACCAAGTAGAGATTACGTGAGCTTCTAAGTCTGTGCAAACAGGAATAAGCATCGCACCTGGTTTGACACAAACTCCTACATCAAGATTATAGTAACCTGAAAGTTATGCAAGTGCTGAATTATTATACACATGCATCCTCCTAACAAAAGTACTGAAAAACAAGCCAGAAATAAGAAACAAAACTATGGGTTAGTAGTTAAACAGTCCTACTGTACTTTAAATAATCACATATAACTCATTCTAAGTAAAATTGCACATCATATTGCACAGTATATTTTATTACCCATCCCTGCCTCATCCCTGGAAGTGCTCAAGGCCAGGCTGGATGGGGCTTTGAGCAACCTGCTCTAGTGGAGGTGTCCCTGCCCATGGCAGGGGGGTTGGAACTCAATCTTCAAGGTCCCTTCCAACTCCAACCATTCTGTGAGTTTATGAGTCTGTGATTACCTTACCTGTACTGTCATTGTCATCTTTGACATAAAATCCTTTTAATCCCAGTTTATATAATTTTCGATCTCTGTAAAAATGAAGAGTGACATTGATACAGGTGGTCATCATTAGAACAATTTTTTTTGTACAGTAAAAACAGTTGTTGAGTGGAACAACCTCCCCAGGGACGCGGCAGAGTCTCCATCGCTGGAGAAGGATTCACGATGCGAGAATTTCCCGTGAAATGCTGGCCCAGATGACCTTTTGAGGACCGTTCCCACCTGGGCTGCTCTGTGATTCTGAACACATGAAGCTTAGAAGAATATGAATGAGGCAGTGCTTTAAAGCCTGATGCAAAAAGCCTACTACATGAGAGATGTTCGGAAAATGTTTCCACTACACGCAATACCAGGGAATTAAATTTTTGGCCCACAAAACGTTCTGCGTCAGTGGGTGGAACTTTGTGTCTGCAGTCCAAAACTGTAAATATTTCAGCCCCCACCCAACGCTGAGGGTGGGCGCCTCAGCTCGACAAGTGCCTCAGCTAAACACCGGCTGTGCTTTAACACCGAAAGCTCCGCTATGCAAATCGCCCATCTCCTGCGACAGCCCGCCCCTCAGCAGCATCTCTCCTCCCCCCTCCTCCCTGAAAAACCTGCTCCCCCTCTCCGGCTCGGGGAGGCTCCGGGTCCCCCCAGGTCCGGGGGAGGCAGGAGGGGACGGGGAGGGAGCGGACCCCGGGAGGTGAGCGGGCCCCGCTGGGCCGTGCCTACTCCGGCAAGGCTCCCCGCGGGAACCGCTGAGTAGGTGGGCTCCCTCCTTGTCCCGTACCCCCCCGCCCCCAGTATCGCTTGGTTAACACAACCTATCGGGATCCTTTACGGCACCTCCCGCTGCGTGCAGCCGCCACGGCCGCGGCACCACGGCCCTTCCCCGCGCCCCCCCCGCCCGGCGGCGGCAAGGCCGCTACTTACTCGACGAAGGCGCGGGAGCAGAGGCAGAGGATGCTGCGGGCCGCTCCCGCCTGCAGCAGCAGCTCCGCCACCAGCCGCCCCCGCGGGTCCTGCACCATCGCTGCGGAAAGACCCACGCCGCGGCACCGGGCCGCCGCCGCCTTCCGCCGGAACTGCCCTCAGCGCCGGCACCGCCCCGGGACCGCCCGGCTGAGGCCGAGGGGGCGGGCGGCGCCGATGCGAGCCGAGTGCAGCCGAGCCAAGACGAGTCGAGCCGAGGCGACCCGAGTCCAGCCGAGCGGAGCTGTCTGGGAGGGAGGGGGACTCGCCAGCCTCGGCGGCGGCGGCGGTGTCTCCTGACAGGGGGCGTCTGTCACGGCTGGAGCGATGCATCTCACTCGTGGAGAGAAGCAGCGATACATTTATTGATATTTAACGAAGTGTGATGGTAAATGCGACAGTGTCTTAACGTGATTCGAGGTGGCGAGACACACTGGCAGTTATTTACTGCCCAGGGGACAGGGTCAGACAGAACTGTCAGGGAGCCCCTCCCATTGAGTCAAGGTTTCAGAAAGGACCCGCTTGGTTTCTAAACTTCTCAGAGAGGAGTCTAGGTGCAGCTGGATCCAGTCCTGCTCCCAGTCTTGGTCAACAGTTTATGTCTAAAGGATTTATATATGCACAATCAAGTCTTTATATCACTTAGCTAAGATTTCAAAGTTTAGCATGCTATTAGTCACTTACCGAGGATCAGTTGTGGCAAGGAATCTCTGAATCTCAAGAAATAACCTTGAGAGGCGTCCCTACCCAAGGGGAGATCCTGGCGTGCAGCCTGCTGCAGTGCAGGAGAGCTCGAAGAGCTCTTGGGCTCTTCACTATTTACGGAGGTAAGATGATTGACCCATTTTTTTTGGTGTATTGACCAGAGTACCAGTGTTGCTCAAGTTAGCCCATGCTGTTATCTGTCTCCCCGAAACCATGTTGAGCCCCGGATGCCGCCACCACAACTAGGTACCCCTGTGGTGACCACCACAGGTGGTTATTGCTTGGGCAGGGTTGCAGGGAATAAAGATCAGGCTGGGGCCTGGGGAGGAGAAGCACACGGTCACAGCATAGAATCATAGAATCGTAGAACGGTTGGAGTTGGAAGGGACCTTAAAGATCATCAAGTTCCAACCCCCCTGCCATGGGCAGGGACACCTCCCACTAGACCAGGATGCTCAAAGCCCCATCCAGCCTGACCTTGAACACCTCCAGGGATGGGGCATCCACAGCTTCTCTGGGCAACCTGAGTCTCTCACCACCCTCACAGGAAAGAATTTCTTTGTGGTATCTAATCTAAATCTCCCCTCTTTCAATTTAAAACCATTACCCCTTGTCCTGTCACTACACTTCCTGACAAAGAGTCCCTCTCCGGCTCTCCTGTAGGCTGCACCTGAATTGGGGGTTCAGCTTTTATCACCCTGCTTTGCCCGTTGGCGTCCCAGGCTACCCAGCTGCAGAGTGGTATTTGGGGGGGCCTGTGTGAGGGCAGCCGTAGTTCTGGATTGGGGAGCAGCAATGTGCGATACTGTACAGTGACACAGGTGTCACAGTGTTTTGCTCCCACACCTCTTTCCTGTGGAGTCCTGCTTCAGGCACCAGATCAGATATAACCTGGGAAGACATTGTTGTGGAGTGAAGGAGACAGGTTATTTTGGGAGACCTCCTGACCTGTTGTGAGAGTTGGAGGGTGTTTAGGATAGGAGGGTGGTAGGAGAGAAGGGAAGGTGCAATGTTGAGCAGACCCCGGGGTGCTGCCCTGTAGAATTAGTTTTATCCTTGCCTCTACTGCAGAGACTTCATAGGATGGTGCCCAAGGTTTGAGAGATTTCCTATGTAAAACACTGAGCAATGGACTATTCAGCTCTACTTAGATCATTCAGCGCTTATCTAAAATGAAATCCAGGTCTCTCTGAAGACCATTCAAAAGCCTTCCTAGGTATCACAAGGACAGGATTTCTTAGATTACAATTATGGACTTTGTGATCTCTTCTTACCTGCTAGCCTGCCTACTGGGCACTGGGAAAATATTAGAAGGAAGTGTATCATACATGCCTGTCCTGCTTTTAATCCCTCTGCAAGGTGTTTGCTTGTGACAAGCTGGGATACTGAGCTTTATGTTAGCTACATTGGTCGACTGTCGGCTGAACATGAGCCAGCACACGCCCAGGTGGTGGCCAAGAAGGCCAACAGCATCCTGGCCTGTATCAGGAACAGCGTGGTGAGTAGGACCCGGGAGGTGATCGTCCCCCTGTACTCGACACTGGTGAGGCCCCACCTTGAGTACTGTGTCCAGTTTTGGGCCCCTCACCACAAAAAAGACATTGAGGTGCTGGAGCGGGTCCAGAGAAGGGCAACGAAGCTGATGAGGGGTCTGGAGAACAAGTCTTATGAGGAGAGGCTGAGGGAACTGAGGTTGTTCAGCCTGGAGAAAAGGAGGCTGAGGGGAGACCTCGCTGTCTACAACTCCCTGAAAGGAGGGTGTAGAGAGGTGGGGGTCGGTCTCTTCTCCCAAGTCACAGGCGATAGGACAAGAGAAGATGGCCTCAAGTTGCACCAGGGGAGGTTCAGTTTGGATATTAGGAAACATTTTTACACTCGAAGGGTTATTAAGCATTGCAATGGGCTGCCCAGGGAAGTGGTTGAGGCACCATCCCTGGAGGCGTTTAAAAGATGTGTTGACATAGTGCTTAGTGACATGGTTTAGTGATGGGGCTTTTTGTTTTTGTCAGAGTTAGGTTGATGGTTGGACTAGATGATCTTAAAGGTCCCTTCCAACCTAGACAATTCTATGATTCTATGATTCTACATTCAATGCATGATGTACTGTGAGTTTTGTCTGCTGTGCTGTCTCATTTCCTTTGCATCAGTACATTTTGGCTAACAAGGCTACACAGCCTCATGAAGATGCAAGATGTCCTCAGAATTTTTAAGACACTTCATGTAGGAAC